>NC_041397.2:115702267-116002267 GCF_900747795.2 Erpetoichthys calabaricus
CTCACTGTGGTTCGCTGGAGTCCCAAAGCTTTAGAAATGGCTTTATAACCTTTACCAGACTGATAGATCTCAATTACTTCTGTTCTCATTTGTTCCTGAATTACTTTGGATCTTGGCATGATGTCTAGCTTTTGAGGTGCTTTTGGTCTACTTCTCTGTGTCAGGCAGCTCCTATTTAAGTGATTTCTTGATTGAAACAGGTGTGGCAGTAATCAGGCCTGGGGGTGGCTACGGAAATTGAACTCAGGTGTGATACACCACAGTTGGGTTATTTTTTAACAAGGGGGCAATTACTTTTTCTCCCTAAATAATAAAAACCATCATTTAAAAACTGCATTTTGTGTTTACTTGTATTATATTTGACTAATGGTTAAATGTGTTTGATGATCAGAAACATTTTGTGTGACAAACATGCAAAAAAATAAGAAATCAGGAAGGGGGCAAATAGTTTTTCACACCACTGTACATATATATATATATATATATATATATATATATATATATATATATATATATATATATATATATATATATAATATATATATATATACATACATATATATATATATATATACATATATATACACACACAGTGGCGCCCTGCCCGGGGTTTGTCTCCTGCCTTGCACCCTGTGTTGGCTGGGATTGGCTCAAAGAAAACCCCCGTGACCCTGTAGTTAGGATATAGAGGGTTGGATAATGGATGGATATATTATATATATATATATATATATATATGATAATTGCTGAGAGCTGCACTGACAATCAGAACAAAAAATGAACCTAATAATAATAATACATTTTATTTATATAGTGCCTTTCCCATGCTCAAGGCACTTACAGAATATAAGAAAGAACAGCAGGGTATACAGTATATAGCATTGTACAAACCAGATAAATAAATAAAGATGATTACGACAGTGAATTCAGACCTAAACAATAGAAATAAGAGGGTGATATGCATAACATCATCACTCGGGTACCCTCAATGGCAAGGTGTTTATCTGACCCATTATATGTGTTCTGAGAGGGGATGTGCTGCTTTAGCCATGGGTTCAGTATAGACAGCACAAATGGTAGCCTTTGGACTTCTTGTAGTTTGTGCTCAAAGTGACTTAATGGAAAATAAAGGGAGTGTGGCGAGTGGCTGGGGGTGGTACCCAGCCGGGATGCCCAGGAGGACCGGAGGAGGGCTTACGTCTCCTCCAGACCATGAGGGGGCGACCGCCCTGGTGGCTTTGGGGACCACGGGAACAGAGCTTAGAAGCTCAACCCTTGTGAGGCCTGGACTTTTGGGGTTGTGTGTGAACACTTTATTTGTAAATAATGTGTAATAAGCGTGTGTTGGGTGAGCCATCTGTGTCTGCCTGTCTGTGTCCGGGCCAGTTTCCACAATGGCATCCCAGATGGGACTCTGCCTGTTACAAGGCAGGGACCCGTCACAAATAATTTTGTGGATGGCCCGGCGCAGCGGGGGAGCCCACACATGCACCGCAGGAGTGGCATGCACACAACCCCGCGAGAGAGATATGCTCCACAGACTGCCACTGGTCCGCAGAAGGGCCATTCCCACCTGGTGCGGGAAGACAATGATGGGCGTAGCTGGAGTGCAGCGGGAAGGCATTGCGTCTAGCGAGGCCACGCCGAGGACGTTTCCTTGGATAGACGGGACCCGGGAGGTGAGTTCCTTGCCCACCGGCAGCCGGCCCTAGAGGGCCGGGCTTGTTTTGTGTGTTGCAGGCAGGGACTACCCGGATTTGTGTCGGTGGCAGACGTATGCCGGTCCGCGGGGCTTCGACAGAGCGGCGGCACTTGGAAAAGTTGTGGAGGAGGAGTCGCTGCAGCTTTGAAGGCCGCGGCAGCTACGAGGCTGCCCGAAGGCTGTCAACGCACTAGGAGGAGGAGAGACAAGATGGCCATGGACCGGAAGTCCCTCCCCAAGCCAGGCAAGGAATTGGACAGTGTGTCTTGCGTGCCCGCCAATGATTGGATGGAGGTGGGACCAAGGAATGTCCATCCCGAGCCGGGGAAGGACCCGATTGGGCCGGAGGAGAGGACCCACAGGAAGCAGCCGGCATGTGTGACTGATCGACAGATAAGTCCACGGTCGGCTGACTGTCTGTGTTTGCCGGCGGCTCTGTGTGAGCTGGAGGAGTGCCTTCAGCCTGCAGAGTCGCTATTGCAGATCTTATGTGCCCTCTGAGAGAAATTGGGAAAGCTGGAGAGGAAGACAGTCGCATCCGTGAAGACGCTGCAACAGTGGGTGGATCGGCGCAACGTTGGATCCTCCAGTCGGAACGGCACGGCAGGGCAGGTAAGTGGAACTGGCCCCGTAAAAGTTAAACGAGACCCCAGCAAAAAGAACCATGATGTGTCTGACCAGATTCAAGTAGTGGGTGCTCGGACAGTGGACACGGTGGTGAGAGCCGATCGCGTGGTGAGGGGAGAGAGAGCGAGAGGGCAGGCAGGACGCCGGTTGATGAGTGCCGCGGGTCCTAGCGCTCTGCGCCCTGAGCCAGCGTTGCTCTCACGCCACTCCACAGGGACGCAGACGGGACAGGGTCTATACCTTTCCCACAGGGACACCCAAACCGTCACAGCCACCCAGAGGAAGAGGAGGAACCGAGGGAAGAGAGCTGGTTCCACCAATAAGGGCGGACGTGAGGCAGGATGCTTACGTCCAGAGAAGGGCCACCCTCTGCGGAGGCAGAGGGAAACCCCCGAGTCGGCTGTGATGATGGGGGTGCGAGCGGTCCCGTCCGTTGTCCCAACTAGGGGGGCACGGAACCTGTGGAGGGGGTGCCGAAGGCGCAGATCCCGGGGTGCCGGTCAGAGGGGGAAGCGCTGCCTGTGTGTAGCACAGAAGGACGCCAGGTGGTGGTGTCCGGGTAGCGTCTCCGCCCCTGTTTCTGCTTTGTGTGTTACAGGACCGGGCCCTGGAGCTGCAGTAGGACCTGCTTCATGGGAGACCTGTTAACGCGGGATGGGCCGCTGGTCCCTAGGGGTCTCAGCTTGCGGTGGGGCACTGTGGCGAGTGGCTGGGGGTGGTACCCAGCCGGGACGCCCAGGAGGACCGGAGGAGGGCTTACGCCTCCTCCAGACCACAAGGGGGCAACCGCCCTGGTGGCTTTGGGGACTAAGGGAACAGAGCTTAGAAGCTCAACCCTATAGGGGCCTGTGGTCACCGCCAGGTGGCGCCCCGATGCCTGAGGAGCCCTGGCCCTCAGAACTTTTGCCACACCCGGAAGTGCTGGGGAGAAGAAGACTAGGGACACCCGGAGTGCTTACGGGTGCGCAGCCGGTACTTCCGCCACACTTGGGAGTGCCAGCGGAAGCTAATTGGGAGGCACCTGGAGCACGTCCAGATGTGTATAAAAGGGGCCACCACCCTCCATTCAATGGCTTGAGTCGGGAGGAAGCAAAACGGAGCTCGGGAGGAGAGGAGTGGAGTGGAGGCGGACCAGAGAAAGAGAGGCATTGTGAGGCCTGGACTTTGGGGGAGTTTTGGGGTTGTGTGTGAGCACTTTATTGGTAAATAATGTATAATAAACATGTGTTGGGTGAACCATCGGTGTCCGGGTCAGTTTCCACAGGAGTTAAACATATCACATTTCAGTTGAAGAATCCAAAACCTTAGCAGAAGGAACAAACAACAGCTATGTACCATAAAACAAAAAGAAAAGCAGAGATTTGTGTACGGACAAAAGTGAGACATGTGGAGAAAAGAGGCTGGAAACTTTGCTTAAGATTTAAGAAGAGAGGGAGGAAGGATTTACTTGTTTCTATTTTCAATGTGCTTCTAGGTCCTCAATCTGTACTGTCCCCATGAGATAACTAATATGATAGATTTGTTTATAAAAATGAAGTAGCAAAAGTACTGTCCCCCTAAAGCAAAAATAAAAACATGTTTTAAGCAACATGTAGAAAGACACCTCATCCCCAAGGATTGCTTGTGTTTTTATGTGTTTAGACTTTTATTTCAATATTCTGCATCTTAAAGCAGTGCTTTAGGGGATGCATTTACAATTTACCAACAAGTTTGGGTAATTTTATATTAATTAATAATGCAACAAACAGAAATTACAATTAGTTTGGCTCATTTTTAGCTTTTGCTTTACCAATTTTCATCCTATGTGATATTTAGAATTTCCTCAGCAAAAGGACAATCAGTATGAGCTTTTATTGCATTACAGTATTAAGAGAATGTTTCATGACCCTGTTGACCACAAAAGTGTTTGATAACTCTTCATGATTTTTGTTTAGAAGATGAAGTGTTTTTTTTTTCTGCAAGATATACAGTGTATACAGTGTGTATATATA
The DNA here is from genome assembly GCF_900747795.2 of Erpetoichthys calabaricus. Classification (NCBI taxonomy): domain Eukaryota; kingdom Metazoa; phylum Chordata; class Cladistia; order Polypteriformes; family Polypteridae; genus Erpetoichthys; species Erpetoichthys calabaricus. Next base: position 115,706,588 of record NC_041397.2, read on the forward strand.
TATATATACAGTGATCCCTCGCTATATCGCGCTTCGCCTTTCGCGGCTTCACTCCATCGCGGATTTTATATGTAAGCATATTTAAATATATATCGCGGATTTTTCGCTGCTTCGCGGGTTTCTGCGGACAATGGGTCTTTTAATTTCTGGCACATGCTTCCTCAGTTGATTTGCCCAGTTGATTTCATACAAGGGACGCTATTGGCAGATGGCTGAGAAGCTACCCAACTTACTTTCTCTCTCTCTCTCTCTTGCGCTGACGTAGGGGGGTGTGAGCAGGGGGACTGTGTGCAGCTGCTTCCTGAAGGACATGCTGCACAGTGCTTCGCATACTTAAAAGCTCAAAGGGCACGTATTGATTTTTGACTTTGTTTTTCTGTGGCTCTCTCTCTGTCTCTTCCTGCTCCTGACAGAGGGGGTGTGAGCTGCCGCCTTCAACAGCTTTGTACCGGCGGTGCTTCGCATACTTAAAAGCCAAAAAGCCCTATTGATTTTTTTTTTGACTGCTTGCTTTGCACTCCTTTGAAAAGGAAGATATGTTTGCATTCTTTTAATTGTGAGACAGAACTGTCATCTCTGTCTTGTCATGGAGCACAGTTTAAACTGTTGAAAAAGAGACAAATGTTTGAATAACGTTCCTGTCTCTCTACAACCTCCTGTGTTTCTGCGCAAATCTGTGACCCAAGCATGACATTCTAAAAATAACCATATAAACATATGGTTTCTACTTCGCGGATTTTCCTATTTCGCGGGTGGCTCTGGAACGCAACCCCCGCGATGGAGGAGGGATTACTGTATATATATATATATATATATATATATATATATATATATATATATATATATATATATATATATATACACACACACACACACACACACACACACACAGAGAGAGAGAGAGAGAGAGAGACACATACATACAGTATATAAAACAAAAAAAGTTATTTCCTCATTGGCTACAAGCAGAACATTATTGCCTTCATAAGAGCCTGATGAAGGCTATACAACTGAAATGTCATGTCTTTAACGTTCTTTCCTTTCAGCACTGAAATAACCTTTGACCTTTCTTGTCTTTGCAAATGCACGCTGATGCAGCCCTACACTAACTCCATATACATACAGTATACTTGCATAGATACAGTACATACATACAGTATATACAAATACATTTTACTCCTCACCCATTCCTGGACTCCAAGTATCCACATTGTTATGGGATCGAGTATGATAACGGCACATCAGATTGACTGATGCACAAACGAGCAAAACCAGTTACCTCACTCTTATTTTTAATTTCCATTTTTACCATTAGGGTTTTAAATTGAGACCTGCATCATGGAAACCCACCCTTTCCATGTCTCTGTTGTTCCTTTTATTTTGCTATGTACAGTATGTTGATAAATATATATACTGGATATACATATATATGCCTACAATTTTGTGTATATCTAATTGCCCAGCAGTATTATCCATAGTGTGCAGTTGGCTTAAGTTTGTCAGCTCTCAAGAGCTTACTGAGTTGTTCAAAATCAATGCAAACATCCACCCACTTCTTAATAAACTGATTTTGCTCATACATCTGTGCTGTTGTCAATCTACATAACCCGTCCACTCCATACTGTGAGTCCATCCCCCTTATGCTTCCTATATCAAATATGAATTAATAAAAACACTTCTTTTTAAAGCCATTTTCCTTCATCATCAGGGTACAGTGATTTCAGGAAAGTATCAGCCAGGCTAGCCATTTTGAGAATGTGTGAGTATATTACATGTCAATATAATTTCAACAATATTTATGTCTAATGGATTGTCAAAGTTGTCTAAAGAAAATGCAAAACTGACAGACCAAGAAAGTACATTACAATTTCTACCCATCACAATCAAACAGGAGAATTAATCTCAGTGACTTTCTGCATTTGTTTGAAGAGGTTTATCCAGTCCAGTAAAGTGCAAACAGTTGAAATGTTGGTCCTTGAATCTTGACGTTGTTTACTGCTCAAACCAATCTAAATACAAAATGAAGTTTCAGTGAAGACATGCAGCGATGTAGTATAAAGAAAATGTAACCCACTTTTTTTTAAAATGTCAATGGACTGATTAGTTATATTTTTATCTAATTTGTAATAAAAAGATCATTTGTCATTATTAAGGGTAGCATTTTGGTGCAATGGACAGCTCCAGAAATCTTAGTTCCTTTCCTGGCCTGGTTAATGTCTGTGAAGAGTTTGAATATTCTCATTTTCTCCAGGGTAGTAGTCCAGTTTCTTTGCAGATCCCAAATACAGTATGCGTGTGTAAGGTTAACTGACAATACTAAGTTTAATTGTTTAAGTGAAAGCCTTATTTACTGGAAAACCTTTAGTTAATCTATATATAGATGTATTGTATAAATAATTGACAAAGGATAACATCTAATATTTCTAAATATTTATGCAGAAATACAATTTAATAAACCTAGAAAACAGCTCTTTGAGAGATAAAAATAATCTTAAAAAAAGTCTACTGAAAGTGGAGTATACTCCACCTAAAATAAAAATAACACATAAGCTTGCTAACATGATAATAACTGACCTCTTTTTAAACAAAAAATAAGGGTGTATAATTAAATGAGTTTTAAATATTTCTTTGCATACTGTCACTCCACCCTTTGAAGGCAAAACAAGTCTTAATCCAGATCTGATTTTCTGCATTCCAGCATATTTTTCAGGAGAATGCCGTTAGATTTTCAACTAAAGTCTATTATTACGTAAAACAGACTCTGGAAGAGCTAACAACATAACGTTTTGACACTTATTTAATTTATATGTTTTAATGAACTTGGGTAATACCTAATGTCCTATCTGTAAAAATGGAAATATTTTTTGAACTCAAAAACTTGATATGCAATGTTTAGCTACAAAAATTGTAATCAGACTTTTCCTGAAGTTATTGATCCCTCTGTCAGAGCACTATGTAGATATTCTGGCCCACTCATCTTTACAACACAGCTCTAACTCAGTGACATTTGTGAGTTTTCCAACATGAACTGGCACGTGTCACTGGGTTTCTTTGACTGGGCTTCTCGAGCTCTATATTTCCTTTTCTTTAAGAATGGGGATGTGTATCTGGTTATATTTGGAAATTTTCTTGACTCAGCTGTACTGTGGTTTCAACAGAAAGTTAATGCCTGGAAATCTTCAGATGAAAGTTCAGATGTATTCATTGTTCTTACAGTTTTGATAATTCAACAAATCCCTGATGCAGCAGAACAAACCCAAACCCAAATACTATTACCACTCTGCGTGACCACTTCCTTGAAGTTCTTATTGGAGGGTGCAGTGTTTACCTCAGAACACACATTGACCAAAAGGTTTTACTTTAGACTCATCTCTCAATTTAACATTTTTTTTAGGAATGAACACTCTTGAAAAGACTAACTATTATCTATATTTAAACATTTTAGCACTGACTGAAGTGAGTAGGAGCCCCACAGATCTCAACAAATATCCTATGTTCCTGGGTTGAGTTCGCCAAACAAGCGTTACTTTTTAACATTTGAAAATATATATCTAATTATCTTACTACATTAACAATTTAAAGAAACTTACAACTTGTGCCCCCTCCAATATTCCTCAATATATACAAATGACATTCATAAGCAAATCTCTCTATTATAAAAAAAAATCTTGCGACGATACAAGACTTTATTCCTGCAACGATGAGACGTGATCTTTGGAAGAGAGATCTTTTGTAGAGAGACAGAGACATTTTCACGTCTCACGAGACGGACAAGTCACGTCATATTTACAACCTTTGGAAGCAAGTCCTGTGATACACATACAGAGCAGGTGCTGCACAGGCTTTTAAACATTTGAAGTGCCGCACGAAATGCAGATCATGCGGCGCGGCATGGCAACAGCAGCTGATCGAGCAAAGAGGAGGTAAAAAAACAACTGTTATTTGTTTCCAATTGTATCACTGTTTAAGAAGGGTTTTGGAGGAGCGACTGCATCTCCTTGGAGTGCGTTCAGCCCACCTCTTCACCGCTGGTGGGGTGGGGGGAAGGGGTAGGCAAGCGAAGTGCAGATCATGCGGCACAGCAGCAGCAGCAAGTCAGCTGGTGAGTGAGCAAAGAGGAGGTAAAAAAAAAAAAAAAAAAGGAATTTGGTTCCCATTGTATCACCGTTTAAGAGGGGTTTCGTGGAGAGTGGCTGCATTCAGCCCCGCTCTTCACAAGGGCAGGTAGCACTGGCGGAGGGGGAAAGGGGTTGGCAAGCGAAGCAAGCAGGGGGCAAAGCCCCCTAGTATACTGTAAAAATACACAGCAAAGGGCAAATACTCTTTTAAAGCACTGCATACAGACACATACAGGAAAGCTGGCTTGGAAAATGGACTGGAAAATATATCTTTAAAAATGCATACAGATCATATAGCTGATAATGAGTCAGGTTTGTAGGAAATGCAAACAAAGGACAAAGCTTAACCAGATAATAGTGCATGAATGTGAAAATGTACTGCCTGTACTTAAACCAAAAAATGGCCTACTGTGAGGAGGAGTCAGACAGAATATATAATGTAAAAAGGGCAATACAATATTGACATTTCATTTAAAAGAATTAATCATTATCTACACTTACACATAATAAAATTCAGTAAGTGGTATATTTAAATTGCATTAATATCCTTCTGCTGTGAAGCTGCTTTCATGAAGCAAATATGTTAAACTGAAATGTTAGACCTGTTTTGAACATATTTATTCAGTGATTTAATAACTGGGGTAAGCCATAATCAAAGACATTTCAACAATGTTAAACATGGAATACAACCTATTACTTATTTTACTGCTCTCAACCGTGTTATTTGTGCACATGGTCACTGTCACACTGATAATACTCAAATCTACATAAAAACATTCACTTTCCTTCCACCCATACTCTTATTGCCTGCTTGCATGATGTAGCATCACCTTATTCTTTAAAAATAAATAATAAAATATTGAGATATTTCTGATGGCAAAAAAGTCTCAATGAACAAAGATGGATCAATTTACAGTAATGGTTGATAGTATTTTTGCCCAGGCCTCTGATTTAGCTATAAGCCTGGACGTTTCACTTGATTCTTCCTTGACATTTGTCCCATATGTTAAAAGTGTAGTAAAAATATCTTCTTCAGCTTACATATTTTGCCCATCTTAAATTATCTTTCACCTTCTTTTGTAACATCTGTTCCATCCATTCTTTTGTAACATCCAAGCTGGACTATTATAATGACATATTGCATGGACTTCCAACATCACTTCTAAATAAACTGCAGGATGTTCAGAACTCTGCTTCTAGGTTTCTGGCTTACACTAAGTCTTGGGAGCTACAGTATATGGCTGTCAATTAAATCACATTCTTTATAAAATACTTCCGGCTTCAAAAGACTTCAAAAACTACGCTCCATTCAGCCTTTCTGAACTTCTTCAGTTGTATTACCTGCCAACTCTGACCTTCTGAAGCCAGCACAATACGCAGCGTACTGTGTCTGTGCTCCAACCTTGTGGAATGCTTGTCCTCAAAGACTTTGCAAAGTCAAAGCAATGCTAGTTGTTCAAAACAGACTGAAAAAATGTTGTCTTTGTTACATCCTCTGCATAATTTATTTTTATTATTATCTTTCACCGCTATTTATTTATGCAATTATTTACTAATTTTTGTTGTCCTCTGTATCACATCCTTAGACTTTGAAAAGCAGGTTATAATACAAAGTATTACTTTTACTCTCAAAATAAATTTAGAGCTGTGTCAGTCCAATTCAAAATATCTATGGAATATCGTTTAAGGGTGATAAACAGTCACTCATTTTTTTTCTTCTACGGACTCATTTAATATCAAAAGAATAATGATAATAATAGTTAAAACCTTCACCAGATCCAAATTAACAATATATGAAAATACAGCAAGAAGAAAAATGACTATACTACCTTGAACAAGAAGACTTTAATTTGCTTATGAAACTCAAGACACAAAACATAACTCCCACAAAGTACATTGTGAAACCAGTCCAGATTGTTGGATTGGACTGGGCAGTGTTAACAACATGCCTTGTAATCAGAATATTTTAATTCAATAAGTTGACAAATCACACATTTTTACCTAGATGAAGCAGAAAAGGAAAGCAACATCATACCACACTGGGTCCCTTTCACAAGATTTTTTTCTTTTTTCCCCAAAACAAAATTGCTTGCTGTGGTAAGCACAGTATTTTTTATTATATTTCTGCTTCAGTTATAAACTTTATCTGAGAATAATTTGATTTTTCATAATATGTTTTATAGCAGAATTTGGATTTGATTTAAATGCTTGTGGTTATCAGGAATGAGCCTACAGCTGTGTCCTCCACGGTGTAATAAACTAGTGCTGTATATGGCAGCCTCTGCTATTTGAGGCTGCCTATAAATGGGTCCAGTATGAGATATAAAGAAGCAGGCCTATAAAGAGAATTAGAGGTTTTAGGACAGCCTTTGTGTTTTTTAAATGCATTAAAATGCATAAATCAAACACCCTAAAAAAACAAAACAACATCATCTACCCATTGATGAGAACTTGAGTTGTAAGGGGCAGTCAAATATAAGCATATATGACTGAAAAAATAATAAGTAATTGAAAAAAACTTACCGGTACATTTTTGCTAAACAGGTCAAAAATACAAACCAATCATGATATTAAAAACACAAATTTGCAAATAAGATAGATAGATAGATAGATAGATAGATAGATAGATAGATAGATAGATAGATAGATAGATAGATAGATAGATAGATAGATAGATAGATAGATAGATAGATAATCTATTTGTCTAATTTCAAAAACACCAACAATAGTTAAGGTACTAGGCAGCTGTATTTTATTCTAGCAGTGAGGGGCAGGAACAAAACCTGCACAGACACAAATCCAGTGCAGGTCACACTCATGTAATCAAGTCAAGTCAATTTTTAAAAACAACAGAAGTTCACCAAAGTGCTGTACAGCTCCAATAAATAAAGTAATGTAAACAGTATAATAACAGTGTTACACACATAGTCAAATAAATACACTAAAAATAAATAATAACATACAAGTTTAAAAAGCTAAAGGCAAAAAGATTTTCAGGTGGGATTTAAAAGTGACCAAAGTTCTTGCTGACCTAATATAAAAAGGTAGACTATTCCAAAGCTAAGGGGCAGCTACTGCAAAAGCACATTCCATTCTAACTTAAGTCTAGAAACCCGTACCCTTTCATACTGGGCCAGTTTAGCATGGCCAGTTAACTTATCCTACATATGTGTGGGATATCAAAAGAAAAACAGAGTATCATTAGACCTATGTAGACAAAGGGTTAACATGTAAACTTCACACAGACTGTGCCTAGGTCGGGATTAAAACCAAAGATTCTGGTTCATTAATGATCCCCCCGCAGATTCACCAAAAGAAACCTTGTTATGACAATCTAATCTGGCATTCCACCAGAAGCCACAAGTGACAGCAGAAAGGTTTATCCGAGAACCTCACTAAGCCATCCAGTTGGCAGCAGTGGCAAGCTATGTGTACAAAGGGCATGTAGTTTATCAATGAGAGCTTAATGAATGAAGCATGCAAGAATGTACTGCTAACCACTGCACCACCGTGCCATCTGACACTAATTCAACAAAGCTTTATCTCTAGTATATAAACTATCTGATGTGAAGTCATCAAGGACAGACTAGACTTTTCCCATCATTCACAATCACAATGTAATTTTTTGTTTGTGTTTTATGATTTAAGCAAATTAACAAGGCAAACATGCAGGTATTATCAGAAAAAAGAAATTAATCCAAAAGATTATAACTTAAACATATTACTTTACAAAATACAATTGCAACACTATGAGCAATGAGGTAAAAAAAATAAATAAATAAAAACTCACAGCATAGAGCTTTCTGTAATCTACGCAGCTTCATGGCTGTTCTGTAGGCAGAGAATCTGACATTGTTCAGGTCAGCTGAAACAAAAGAGAAGGCAAAATTATTATTTTTGAAGAAAACAGTAGCCAAGATGAAATAAATAAGTTATCTCCAGCTCCAGATAGCATTTTATATAATGCTATATCGACTTGTGAATATCTCAGTTGGTCTCACATTTCATCTAGTTTTAAAATTCATTGTTGTTTTCAGATTTATTTCAAGTCTCCATGAAATCAGGAAGTAAAATGTCTGCTGCAATTTATTATCTTTAAATTTTATCTGCTCATAATACATCATAGCCATAAATCTTGATTTTTTTTTTTTTTGCTGATCCCATGCAGTGTAACAAATCAGAAGACTTTCAAATCGAACAGATCTCGGTTACATCTGTAGCTTTCCTTCACAATCTCAGCCATTCAGATTCACACTTAACTTTCACCATGAGTTACAAAGTAATACAAAAGGTCTAGGACTAAAGTTCCAACCATTTTTTAATACAATGTCAACACTTTTCAAATATCAAATGCATGTACAAAATCAGAACAAAAAATTTTTCAATCAGGTCTTCATACAGAGAAAAGCAAGAAAGGGCAAAAAAAGAACATCACAGGCAGGGAGAAGTCCACATATCCACATCAAGTACTTTTGAGCAAGTACAGGTAACACAATATACTTGTTAAAAGGAAAAGTAAAAAATTATGCGCCTGTCAGAAGAGACTGAGCAAGTGTGATACTATTTTTCTTACACTTTACTATGCCTGTAAGTGTTGCTACCTCTGCCGTCTTGGACACTTGCCTGCACAGGTCTGTCTGTGTTAGAATTCCCAGGGTGGAGAGGATTGGACAATATTCAATGCAAAACAGTGGGTCCCAAAGGGATTTTTTTGTTCATTCTCTGTTCTGATGTCAAGCATGCTTGTAATTTGCTACTTTTGTGTTTTATGTGGGTGGATGTTATGAATGACATCCAGGTCTGTAGAGAGCTATTGAACTAGTTAGAAAGTAGAAATTGCTCAGGAAGGGAGTTATCAAGATATTGGTGAGAAATGAACCCATAAAGATGCCACTGAGAAAAGTTCAAGTATTACAAATTGTGCAGGTGTGACTGCCCTGAGGACACAGCTTTAAGAGAGTTGAAATGGGAGACTCACATGAGACCATCGTTAGTTCATTGTTTTCGTCAGAGGTGTTAAATAACAGCAACAAACATGCTGGGCTCCTGAATGCTTACAATGAATAAACAACCCTGAATCATTTATGGTATCCTGATTTTTAAAAAGAGAAAGGGACTCGGATACGCTCTAGAGCCAATGTGACATTGTGACCCCATGACAAATATGGCAGTCTCTTGGGTTTCCAGAAGTTATAATATGCCATTATTTGGAGTTATAACCAAATAACACGCCAAAAACAGATGCATTGATAATTCTGAAGTTATGAGCAAGGTTGTATCTGTAGCTTACTTGAAGAGATGGCTACTGTGGCTAACTAAATAAAGTAATATTATGAAGAATGTGTTGTGAGGGGTAGTCTGCAGGAGACAAGCATCACTTGTGCTTGTCCAAAATGTTTTAAAAAGGTCCTAGATGCTAAAGTAAATGGAAAAGAAGATAATGCTAATGGATTTGCATGGGAGATGAGAATTTCTGGCACTAACAAATTTCAATGACAAAAATCCAGGGACATTTGTCAAACATTTGGAAACACAAACAATACACCTTAAAAAAAGAACAAGTTCCTGTGTGTCTGTCTAGTTGGTATGAGTCTGTCATGTCAACTGATGATGCATCACAAACAACTATAGAATTAAAAGCATTGCATTTGTCATTCTAACAGATCACAAAAACTAACACCGCTTTTTCATATCCCATACCAAAAGGCATATAGAAGAGGCATATGCACTGCATTTGGAATTTCAATAGATGGAGCTTAGTAATACATTATTATTACAAATGATTGCGATGCAACAATAGCAATACATTTTATTATTACACATATTACCATATATGGTGCACTGCAAATTTTAATGATGGGGATATATTTGGATTCCTATGTTGATTACTTAGATTTCAACCTGACTTCGATAGGCAGCACTGCTAGTGACAAATTAACCAGTTAACTTTCTTGAACTTAGCAGGTTATGATAGCTTTTTCAAAATGTGTTCTGCTAGGAACATAAGGAGAGACTAGGCCTATACCATGTTGTTTTATCAGAGAGAAATAGGGAATTTATTTGTCCCCTTTTAAACTTAAAAACATAGCATACAAAGCAATGGCTTGGGATTAGGAACAGACTTCTGGAACAATTCTACAAGTAAACACGCCAGTTGTGCTTGTATTGACCAACACATTAAAAAAAAAAAAAAACACAAATCCCATGTTTTAAATGCTGTTTGCTACAGCTATGATGAAGGTATATCGCCTTAAAGTATTTGATAACATTTTTTTATTTGGTACTTTGATTGGGTGTCTGAACCTAGTGTGCCATAACTAGTTTCACCCAGTATAAAATATTAAATGGTACATATTTCTGAACAGGGCGGCACGGTGGCGCAGTGGGTAGCGCTGCTGCCTCGCAGTTGGGAGACCTGGGGACCTGGGTTCGCTTCCTGGGTCCTCCCTGTGTGGAGTTTGCATGTTCTCCCCGTGTCTGCGTGAGTTTCCCCCGGGCGCTCCGGTTTCCTCCCACAGTCCAAAGACATGCAGGTTAGGTGGATTGGCGATTCTAAATTGGCCCTAGTGTGTGTTTGGTGTGTGGGTGTGTTTGTGTGTGTCCAGCGGTGGGTTGGCACCCTGCCCGGGATTGGTTCCTGCCTTGTGCCCTGTGTTGGCTGGGATTGGCTCCAGCAGACCCCCCGTGACCCTGTGTTCGGATTCAGCGGATTGGAAAATGGATGGATGGATGGATTACCAGAGTCTAAGAAAAAACTCGTAGATTCGTCCCACCTTAAATCGCTTCTTAAATCCGTTCGCACCTCTCCGCCATTGTCTTTGTCTTCTAAATGTGTAGATAAAGACAAGCTGCAAGCAGCCGGCTATTCCATCCCCCCACCGACTTAGAACATGCACGAACTTCTCCCAGCTCATGCCTTGATTGATTATCTGGGAGTGAAGTGGAGTCTTAGAGTGGAAATAATAGATCGTTATTTGGAACACACGCACTTCATGTGCGTTCCGTTTCTACAGTAATCTGTGTAAACACATTTTTAAAACAGAAACGTTTTTCATATTCTAGTAGTAAATGACAAAATGTAGGCATAAACTATATAATGTATGAAGCCTGAAGTCCAAATATCAAAGAAACACTTTCACAAAAGGTACAAATATAACAGAACAATTACGCTTTTATTCAAAAATATAACTGCAGAAAAAAAAAGCCGCCTTAGTGTGCGACATTGACACTCATTTACTACGACTGCCACCGTGGCACAACAGTATCAATTGCTGACTGGGAATCAAGAGGTCACGAGTTCGATCCTGCTCGACTTCCTTTTAAGCAGTGAACTGCTGTTATTTTTACTATCTTAGAATAAAAAGATACATTTGATTTCAGTCTGTAACAGCCGGTGTAATTTATGATATTTGTAAAGGTTAGCTTTGTTTTTGGTTTTTTTTTTTATTCACTTTCATTCTCTCAGTCGCATTCAGGATCCTTCCCTACCCCATCTGACACTGCTGTTTTCACATAAAGACACGCTATTAGAGACGTCTAATCTCTCTCTCTCTGTCTCATTCTTCCTAGGGCATGAAGCGGAAGCGGAAGCAGAAGCAGACAATTGTTAGAAACCTCAATATCACATGCCCTAATAGAAAATCTTTTGTTTCTTGTTTTCCCGGTGCTCGTGTCCGAGATGTGATGAGACGTGCGCCGGAAATCTACGAGAAGCACAAGAACAGGGCAGTTGCAGCAATTGTTTTGCATGCTGGCATAAACGATATAAGGCACCGACAGTCGGAGATCCTCAAGGCTGCCTTCACAGCATTAATTAAATACACAAAGGAGAGGACCCCATCGGTAAAGATCTTGATTTCGGGTCCACTCCCTCTCGTCAGACGATCAAACGAGTACTACAATCGTCTGCTAGGATTAAACAACTGGCTGCAGGGCTTCTGCAAGAATCAAGACATCGGATTCATCAACAACTGGAACCTCTTTTGGGAAAGACCGTGTTTTTTCAAGAGAGATGGCCTGCATCCGAACAGTTTCGGCGCCCATGTCCTTTCCGAACATATCTAAGGTAATTTGTTTATCTTGACTATCTATCTCTGCTCTTAACCCCTTCCGAAATGCTACTGCTGTGCTAGGACATGATAATTGTTTAATAAAATCTTCCATTAAAGTGCACAACATAAATACTGTAATTACCAATCTCGATGCACGTAGAAAATCTAGGCAATACGGCATAAACATCAATAATTTAATTAAAATTACTACTTTAGATAAACAATGTATTAAAACTATAAAAACAGATTATAGATTAAACAAAAAATACACATAGAACGGCGCTAATAAAAATAACTTAGTTCCTGTTCCAAATATCAATAACGCATATAGTACTCATCTCTGCCCCTACGAAACATTAAATATGGCACTATTAAATATTAGAGCTTTAACTAACAAGACGTTTTTTATCAACGATCTTATTAGTGATAAAAAAATAGATTTTACTGCACTAAGTGAAACATGGCTTAGCTCAGATGGCGCAGCTGTTTTAATCGAATCTGCGCCTCCGGATTACAGTTTTACTCGTGCAGATCGCCAAGGAAAGAAAGGCGGTGGCTTGGCAAACATTTACTCAAACAGGTTAAAATGTAAAGATGTCAGTTTTGGTAAATTCAAGTCCTTTGAGTATCTCGCCGTTGTTATCCATGGAGATTCTCACGTTCTAGTATTATCCATATATAGACCTCCAAAATTCAACGCGTCTTTTTTGAGGAATTCTTTGACTTAATGTCAATTTTAATTACGAACTATGACACACTCTTAATAGTCGGCGACTTTAATTTTCATATAGATAATCAGTGTGACCAAAAAGTAAAAGAATTAATGAACCTCCTGGACTCTTTTGATTTGAGACAGCTCGTTAATCAGCCTACACATAAAGCAGGTCATATGTTAGACTTAGTGATTACTAAAAGACTAAAAGTTGATATAAAACAGGTCATTGATACGGGTCTATCAGACCATTTTCTTCTACTTTTTAATATAGAAATATTGATAGAAAACACTCATATTGATAGAAAACACTCATGAGAAGCATATTGTTAAAAAATGCTTCTTTGACTCATCAGCAGCTTTAAAACTTACAAACATTATAAGCAATCAGTCCGTTTATATTTGCCAACTATAATAGCGAGGATAATGTAAATAATAAGGTGGAAAGATTGATTGATTGATTGTTGACAGTTGCACCTGAAAAGACAGTTAAAAAATCTTCTAGCATTGTTATACCATGGATGTTAAAGAGAGCATGCCGTAGAGCTGAGCGTAAATGGAGGAAGACTAAACTAACTATCCACTGTGAAATATTAAAAGTTAAAATAACAGAATACAATAACACAGTCCATCTTGAGAGGTGCTGCTATTTCTCAAAGATTATAAATAATAATGCTAGTAATCCCAGAGTCTTATTCTCAATGACTAATCGTCTGTTAATCCCAAGTAACTCAAAGGAATGCATCCTAAGTACTTCAAGTAAAACCTGTGAGGCTATCGCTGTATTTTTCAATCAAAAAATTAATGATATTCGAAATAACATAGTATATCTCCCCAACACTAAGGATCCTCCTAAACCCCAGTATTCCGTTATAAACAAATTGAACTCTTTCACTAGGATAGATTTACCTGATTTACATAAAATAATTTCTCAAATGAAACCCTCCACCTGTGCCCTTGACCCAATACCAACAAATTTTTTCAAAAAAGTATCGGGCGTGCTAATTGATAATGTTCTTGACATAGTAAATTCGTCATTAGATATGGGGGTCTTCCCAGACTGTCTTAAGACTGCTGTAGTTAAACCCCTACTTAAGAAAAATAACCTTGACCCCTCTGCTCTTGAAAATTTTAAGACCCATCTCTAACCTGCCTTTCTTAAGTAAAATTCTACAGTAGAGAAGGCAGTCATTATGCAGTTAAATGACCACCTCAATAAACATGCTATTCTTGATAAATTTTAGTCAGGTTTTAGAACAAATCACAGCACAGAAACTGCACTCGTTAAAGTAGTCAATGATTTGCGGGTAAATGCAGACAGAGGCCATTTATCTGTTCTCATCCTCTTAGATCTGAGTGCCGCATTTGACACCATTGATCATAATATTCTTAAAAATAGTCAGTGGGTGGGCCTCTCTGGCAGTGTCTTCAATTGGTTTGAATCCTACCTGGCAGGGAGAAAATTCTTTGTTAGTTGTGGTAATTACAACTCAAAGACACATGATATCCTATATGGTGTTCCACAAGGCTCTATCCTGGGTCCGCTGCTCTTCTAATGGAAGCATGTAGATTGAGGTCAGATCATCTCAGGGCACAACGTGAGCTACCACAGCTATGCTGATGACACACAACTGTATTTATCAATTGCACCTGATGACCCCAAATCTCTTGATTCACTAACACAATGTCTGACTTGTATTTCAGAATGGATGAATAGTAACTTTCTCAAGTTAAATAAAGAGAAAACTGAAATCTTAGTGATTGGCAATAATGGATACAATGAGGCTTTTAGAAATAAATTGGAAGCATTAGGATTAAAAGTCAAAACGGAGGTAAAAAGCTTAGGGGTAACTGTTGACTGTAATCTAAATTTTAAATCGTATATTAATCAGATCACTAGGACAGCATTTTTTCACTTAAGAAACATAGCAAAAGTTAGACCTCTTATATCATTGAAAGATGCTGAGAAATTAGTTCATGCGTTTGTTTTCAGTCGACTAGATTACTGTAACGCACTCCTCTCAGGACTACCCAAAAAAGACATAAATCGTTTGCAACTAGTGCAGAATGCAGCTGCTAGAATCCTTACCAGGAAAAGAAAATCCGAGCACATCTCTTCAGTTTTGATGTCACTACACTGGTTACCTGTGTCATTCAGGATTGAC
This sequence comes from Erpetoichthys calabaricus, assembly GCF_900747795.2. Lineage (NCBI taxonomy): Eukaryota > Metazoa > Chordata > Cladistia > Polypteriformes > Polypteridae > Erpetoichthys > Erpetoichthys calabaricus. The sequence goes on from NC_041397.2 coordinate 115,721,634, forward strand.
TTTAAAATTTTGCTTATGGTTTATAAAGCCTTAAATAATCTCGCCCCATCCTATATATCGGAATGTCTGATGTCTTATATTCCAAATCGCAACCTCAGATCCTCAACTGAGTGTCTCCTTAGAATTCCAAGAGCAAAACTTAAAAGAAGTGGTGAGGCGGCCTTCTGCTGTTATGCACCTAAAATCTGGAATAGCCTGCCAGTAGGAATTCACCAGGCTAATACAGTGGAGCACTTTAAAAAAACTGCTGAAAACACATTACTTTAAAATGGCCTTCTCATAACTTCACTGTAATTTAATCCTGATACTCTGTATATCCAATTCATTATAATAACTATTCATGGTGGCTCTAAAATCTGTACTAACCCCTACTCTCTCTTCTGTTTCCTTTTCTGGTGTCCTTTCATCTACTCTAAGTACCATGATGTTCCAAAAATGATGGATGGATTAAAAGCCAGAAGTCTGTGTGACCATCAGCATCAAGTGACTCCGTGAGAACCCTAACTACAAAGAGGACTACAGTAATCCCTCCTCCATCGCGGGGGTTGCGTTCCAGAGCCACCCGCGAAATAAGAAAATCCGCGAAGTAGAAACCATATGTTTATATGGTTATTTTTATATTGTCATGCTTAGGTCACAGATTTGCGCAGAAACACAGGAGGTTGTAGAGAGACAGGAACGTTATTCAAACACTGCAAACAAACATTTGTCTCTTTTTCAAAAGTTTAAACTGTGCTCAATGACAAGACAGAGATGATAGTTCAGTCTCACAATTAAAAGAATGCAAACATATCTTCCTCTTCAAAGGAGCAAAAAAATCAATAGGGCTGTTTGGCTTGTAGGTATGCGAAGCACCGCGGCACAAAGCTGTTGAAGGCGGCAGCTCACACCCCCTCCGTCAGGAGCAGAGTGAGAGTGAGAGAGACATATAAAAAAATCAATACGTGCCCTTTGAGCTTTTAAGTATGCGAAGCACCGTGCAGCATAGTTAAAAGCTGCACACAGAAGGTAGCAACGTGAAGATAATCTTTCAGCATTTTCAGACGAGCGTCCCTATCGTCTAGGTGTGCGAACAGCCCCCCTGCTCACACCCCCTACGTCAGGATCACAGATAGTCAGCGCAAGAGAGAGAGAGAGAGAAAGTAAGTTGGGTAGCTTCTCAGCCATCTGCCAATAGCGTCCCTTGTATGAAATCAACTGGGCAAACCAACTGAGGAAGCATGTACCAGAAATTAAAAGATCCATTGTCCTCAGAAACCCGCGAAGCAGCGAAAAATCCGCGATATATATTTAAATATGCTTACATATAAAATCCGCGATGGAGTGAAGCCGCGAAAGGCGAAGCGCGATATAGCGAGGGATTACTGTATTTCATTTATGTTAGGTAGAATGCCCAGGGGGGACTGGGTGGTCTCGTGGCCTGGAACCCCTACAGATTTTATTTTTTTCTCCAGCTTTCTGGAGTTTTTTTTTTTTTTTTTTCTGTCCACCCTGGCCATCGGACCTTACTCCTTTTCTATGTTAACTAATGTTGCCTTATTTTAATTTCTTATTTTGTCTTTTATTTTTCTTTTCTTCATTATGTAAAGCACTTTGAGCTACTTTTTGTATGAAAATGTGCTATATAAATAAATGTTGTTGTTGTTGTTGTATAGCTCTGCAGTGTATGATGATACATACGACCACGTGGTTTTTTTCCCCAATCTTGTCAGTCCCCACATGTTGCTGTATGCTGTTTCTTTTGTACTCCAGGACATACCAGGACAAACCACAGCATAGAGAGAAGTGAGTACATTGTAACAGGTACACACGTTGTAAATGTAAGAAAGACGATCCTTGCATGTGTGTGAACTGTTAACATTTGAATCTGATGATTGCATATAGCGCTGTCTTATTCAGTGCACGCAAGAACATGCAGGTGGCCAGTTGCTGTGTGCTACAACATGCTGGCGGTGATCAACGCACATTTAAAAAAAAGAAAGAGACAAATATATGTGACGTTTTGATGAAATCATTTTATGACGCGAATAGTACCAATCAGAAAACATCGTCGAAGTAATGCAATATTATTTGAAAACGAACAGTGTCAGATCGGGTGTGAATTTATACTGTGGCGCTGTTAGAGTCAGATCAGAAGCTGAATAAGCTCCTGTTCTGACTCTAAGTAAAAAAGCATGAATTAATCAACAGAAATAACCACGATCGACATTTTAAACTTAACGATTTACAGTGCATACCAATTTGTAAATTTTAGGTCCGTTTCAGGTTACAAAGAAAAAAAAAAAATACTTCCTCCCCAGCGGGGAATCAAACTCGGGTCTCTAAGGCACAGCAGGGCTACTGTGCTCTGAGTCTGCAAATCTTAGCGTTACGCCACGGAAGGTGTTATATTATTCTTGAACCTTTTGTGAAAGTGTTTATTTGATGTTTGGACGTCAGGCTTCACACATTCTATAGTTTATGCCTACATTTTGTAACATTTATTACTACAATACGAAAAAGTTTCTGTTTTAACAATGTGTTTACACAGATTACTGTAGAAACGGAACACACATGAAATGTGTGTGTTCCAAATAACGATCTATTATTTCCACTGTAAAACTCCAGTAGTTCAGTCACTCCCAAATAATCAAACAAGGCATGAGCTGGGAAAACTTAGTGAACGTTCTGTGACGGTGGGGGATGGAATAGCCGGCTGCTTGTTGCTCGTCTTAATCGGCACATTTAGAAGACAAAAGAGAGGTGAGAACAGTTTTAAGGTGGGCCGGATCTACGAGTTTTTTCGTAGACTCTATTCTAGTGTTAAATGGCACCCAAACAGAAATGAAATGTGAAGTGAGGGAGCCAACAGAAGACCAACTAAGTGAGGGCTTCAAACCAATTTCACTCCAACCAGCCGCTTAATGAGGTGTCAGTTCTCATCATTAAGGGAAGTCATGATTTTTTTCAAAATGGGGGTTTCTAAGGTGATAAGAATGGAAATAAATTTGGCCGGAAAGAATACAGCTAAAGCAGGGAAATTTTAAACAGTTAAAAAGTGAAGCTTGATACGTTCTATTAAGTTTAAAAAAATCACTTCAAACTCCATCATTTCATTTTATTCCAACAAACAATTGAATGATGTACTGAATACACTGCCTAACCTCAGCATCACCTTTTTTCTTGCTCTGAATTGGAAAAGCCTACAACATTTTCTACCTACATTAACTTGTTTCTCTCCAACTTAAGTGTTGGCAGTTAAATTATATCCAAAACGTTTTATGGAGTATTTTTGTAAACTTTACCAAAAAGGAAATTTGAATTAATTCCCCTTATCTTCATTCAATATCTATGTTTGAAAACAATTTTTCATCAGTGCCAACCTAATTATGAGGAGAATATCACTTGTATTTCCATACTTTATCAACTAATTTCATGGCATACACCTCTACATGATCTTAGGTATTGATTGGAAAGAGTCCAATTAATATCTCAAACAAGAAATGGAACTCAATTATTAATCACATACACTAACTTTTGTTCTGAGCAAAGCATGATGTCCATCCATCCATCCATTATCTAACCCGCTATATCCTAACACAGGGTCACAGGGGTCTGCTGGAGCCAATCCCAGCCAGCACAGGGTGCAAGGCAGGAACAAACCCCGGGCAGGGAGCTAGCACACACTAGGGACACTTTAGGATTGCCAATGCACCTAACCTGCACGTCTTTGGACTGTGGGAGGAAACCAGAGCACCCGGAGGAAACCCACGCAGACACGGGGAGAACATGCAAACTCCACACAGGGAGGACCCGGGAAGTGAACCCTGGTCTCCTAACTGCAAGGGAGTAGCGCTACCACTGCGCCACCAGCATGATGTAATTTAGTTTAAAATTGGACACTCCACACAACTTTTAAGATTAAAACTATCGAAAATATATCAGGAACTGGACTTTTACTATGAACTATGTCATCAAGCACCGGTCTCACTAGGTCAATGCTATATTGTGGATTGTCCTACGCTAACCAAGTTTTGGGGGAAAGATTTCTTTGTCAGAGAATATTATATTCATAACTATTCATAATTCTTTAATGGAACTGTTTGGATTAACCCTGAATGAGATAAGATTATGTAAAAATTAACTGTCATTTCTTATTCTGTGTTGCTCATATGTTGATTTGTCTTGTTCAGTTGGAAAAATCCTAATCAACAGTCTATACCTCAATAGAAAAGTGATGCCTTATATTATCTAAAACTAGAAATAAAAAAAATCTAATTTACTTTGTGAAGAGCAGTGAAAAGCATCTCTGTAGTTTATTAACGTTGTTCCAAAATAAGCCTGCCAGACCATTAACTCTACAGTACTCTGTTTCTCTTTAGATGTTTTAATATACAGTATGTAAAGAACTTTTCATTTTTTTTGTTTGTATAGATCTCTGTAGAAGTAGAGTTGTGTTAATTATGATTTAATGCATTTAGCCTTGATTGGATTGTGTTGTAGATATTTCAATGTGATCTTTTAATCTCAATAATGAAAAAAAGTCAAACAAACTTTTAGTTTTTCAAATAACTTGTCTAGGTAGTGACGTTCTGGTTGTCCTGGTTTTGATCTTCAAAGAAGCAAACAAACCACATTTCAACTTACTTATGAGATTCAATTTTGGTGTGATTTCAGAACAGTTTCAAGAACTTCTTCCTGCTTTTGTACCTACCACACTACTGTTGTCTCTATGTGTTGCCTATCATTTGTTAGGATCAGTGAACTTCACGGTTCATTTAATTGTGAATTGATTTTTGACATTTGTAGGCTACATTTGTAGATTCAAATGTCCCTGCATCTATCTTATATTTGATTGATTATATATTATGTTGCATCACGTCTGCTTTACAAAGTGCACTGTGACATTCTTGTACTGGCTATTAATTAACTTTGCTTTTATTCTTTAATGAACACCATACCATGATGTTGTATATAACAGAGATAACCTCTGAGTGATTAGTCGGAAGAGTTGAAGAAAAAAAAGAATTCATGTGTTAAAGATGGGAAGTGCTTCATATTTACCTTAACATGATCACTCCTAACCTTTGCGTATTGCATGCTTACTCAGTTACATAGATTCAAGTGGAGGTTGGGTATTAATGAACCGTTAGTATTTAATGTGAACAGAAAAAAAAAATTGACAAATGATACGGCAGTTCTTTTGTCTGAATCTTTATATAATTACACCTGGTTTAGCATAATCTGATGTTTTTTTAATTAACTGCTTGGTTATACTGTATATCACTCCTAAAAACACAGGGAATCTGTTTGAGCAAATAAACAATAAAAAACAATTTTAATGCATTTCTGTGTCTACTATTATATATCTACAAACAGTATTACGCAAATCACAATCACTAAGCAATCTTCATGATGGAAAGTGACACTTGGGGTGGAGTGGTGGCTCTAAGGCTAGGGATATGCACTGGCAATCGGAAGGTTGCCGGTTTGAATCCCGTAAATGCCAAAAGGGACTCTGCTCTGTTGGGTCCTTCAGCAAGGCCCTTAACCTGCAATTGCTGAGCGCTTTGAGTAGTGAGAAAAGCGCTACATAAATGCAAAGAATTATTATTATTAATTATTACTTGTGTAATGTTTTCTCTGCCTAATGGTAATAATCACTCTAGCGAGCTTTTAGCCATTTGCCCGTGACGTTTAAGAAATGTAGTTGCTCTCTCTTCAATACCTGAAGGAATTTTGGACTTGGTTATATAGCTTATCATCTCCATATTCAACCTATGGAAAGGTGTTTATGAACTGGAGGGTTAAAATAAGCAGAATACATGAAACCTCAATACGTTATGACTTGTAATTGTGCTAAAATAAAAAGACTACACTAAGCAAAACTAATAACTGAGACAAAACATTCACCTACATAATTATTAACTAGACTTTCATCCATCCATAATCCATCCATCCATCCATTTTCCAACCCGCTGAATCCAAATACAGGGTCACGGGGGTCTGCTGGAGCCAATCCCAGCCAACACAGGGCACAAGGCAGGAACCAATCCTGGGCAGGGTGCCAACCCACCGCAGGACACACACAAACGCACCCACACACCAAGCACACACTAGGGCCAATTTAGAATCGCCAATCCACCTAACCAGCATGTCTTTGGACTGTGGGAGGAAACCGGAGCACCCGGAGAAAACCCATGCAGACACGGGGAGAACATGCAAACTCCACGCAGGGAGGACCCGGGAAGCGAACCCGGGTCCCCAGGTCTCCCAACTGCGAGGCAGCAGCGCTACCCACTGCGCCACCGTGCCGCCCCCATCCATAATCAAACATGTTAAATACAATCCAGAGTCACAAGAGCTGCAACCTGCCTTGGCAGCACTGTGGGCAATGCAATAAGTTAAAAAAACAAACAAAAAAAAAAACAACAACATTGTAGTGCCAGTCCATCACAGGAAACATTCATGTACCCACTTAAACTTACTCGCACTTGGCAAATCTGTAGAGTCAGATTACATTTAGAAATATTTTCCTTAGAATGGTGGTATAAAGCCTGAGCAACTGGATAAAAAGATATGCAGAAACAGAGAGAGCATCCAAACTGGATACAGACATTTGTGACTTAGAATAATGTTTAGGATTAATACAGCCAAATATAAATCTTTAAGAAACTAAAATTCCTAAACACTTGACATAACTTTGGAATTCAACAAGACCCTGAAACGTCAACTAAAACACTTTATTATGTATGTCTACAAAAAAAAAAGGAAAAGAAGAAAAAGAAAAGAAACATAGCATTTAAACAACTGTTACTGGGTGTCATGCTGGTGTAGAGGTTACTGCTGCAGACTCATTTCCAGCTTTTAGTTCCTGGTCTGGTCACTGATAGTATGGAATTAGCATAATGCTCCTGTGTCCTGTGGGTTTTCTCTGAGTATTCCGGTTTCTCCCACATCCCAAAATTCCAAATATGTGTATGCCAGACTTGGAAACTTTTCATTGTCCCGAAGTAATTTATGACTTATTATGTCTTAACATGGATGGACATTCAAATTCACAGCTGTCTTGTACTTGATACAGGATTCAGGTTTCCACAATCCTGTAATGAAATACGCAGGACTGGAACATAGATAAACAAGTAAAGCTCAGATTTATGTATGTCCAAAAGTTGCAAAGAAGTGTCTAAAATAAAAAAAACACTGTCAGTGCAACTGTTATTGTTTTTGACACAATAAAACAAACAAGAAATACATTATTATATAAAAAAAAACTAAACATCTGTTCTGAATTCCAAAATGTTCTGTTTGAAGCATTGCACCTGTAATATAATTTACAATGTAATGAATTTAGATAAATATAGGAACTACAGACATGCATTGCAAAGGTACAGCATACCATATGACAATGGCTACTTTTACTTGCTAAAACTGTGGATCTGCAAGTGTGCACTTGCGCATGTGTAGTAAAAAGATTATGCTGGTTTATGCAGCCAAAACAAAGAATTACAAGTACATTCAGCAAGTCTGCTCTTGTGTGCTAATTCAGAAAATTTTTGTTTTGTTACAAGCGTTGCCAGGATTGAACACTGGGTATTTGCAATTATCTGAACTGTCTACCTTAATAAAAGATGCAAAGATTTTCTTTTACAGGAGATTGAGAGAGGAGGTTAAATGGAGTAATTCATTTTGATATGTGCAGACAAGTAGGATGAGCTGGCCACATGGATAAAGTAAGCTAGATAGCTGATGGAAGAAAATGTAGCAAAAAATATTTAACATTGCTTGTTGGGAGTACAAAATATACAGTTTTACAAACATGAGAGGAACAAAAGAAACATTATCCATAAATAAAATACACCATTGAAACCCAGGTTACAGGAACCACACTTTAAGACAAGCCTTATATGCTTATATGTGAAATGAGTTAGCGGTAACCTAGAATTTAAAAGTAAGATGCAAGAGCAGTAATGGCAGTATAATGTGAAGAATTTAAAGTCAGGGTCTGTTGCCTAAGCATCAAGTGACTACACATGTTAAGAAGTAACATGTTAATGAGTCTTACTATATAGAAATTACTCCATGAACAGCCAGATACTCTATATATATTTTTTTATATGGTGGATTAACCACTCATAAGTAAAAATGTAACCACTTCAGAAGCTTGGGAGTATTTTAGCATGTTTTTATTAAAAAAAAAAATACTATAATAGACTATTTGACAATTTCTTTCATGAACCTTAAAAATTGACACTACCTAAATTAATATTAAATAAATTATATCAATGCCACATAAATTACTAAAATCAGGATCCATTCATTTAAAATATCTCATAACCAAATCAACATGAAAATCAAGTTTTACGCCTCATATGTTACGATCAATTATAACTAAATACTTGAATTTGTGTTCTTTAAGACCCATGACATATTGATTCAAAAACAAGCAGCACACAATATAAATCACAAATGCTATAAATTTGTAATTTTAGCGCACAAGAGCTAATTTGTGGGCATTTAAAAATGTACTGTTGGATACACCTTTCATGATCATGCTCAAAGCCTTTACATCATCAAGATTTTTAAGTGTATAGGTTTGTGAAATAAAAAAATAAGGTAGTTTCTCATGAATAATGTCAGTGACAAGTACGTAAGTGCATGCAACACTTGTTTTGCTTGGCGATAGATAGATAGATAGATAGATAGATAGATAGATAGATAGATAGATAGATAGATAGATAGATAGATAGATAGATAGATAGATAGATAGATAGATAGATAGATAGATAGATAATCTATTTGTCTAATTTCAAAAAACACCAACAATAGTTAAGGTCATAGGCAGTTGTATTCTATTCTAGCAGTGAAGAGCAGGAACAAAATCTGGACAGACACTGATCCAGTGCAGGTCAGACTCATGTAGTCAAGTCAGTTTTATTTTGGGAGCACATTTAAAAACAATAGAAGTTCACCAAAGTGCTGTACAGCTACCATAAATACAGTAATGCAAACAGAATAGTACAGTGTTATATACATACATAGACAATAAATAAATACACTAAACAGTTACTTGACAATGTTAGAAAATGTTTCCATTAAAAACAACTAGCAAATAATAAGAAAAAAATAAAAGTGTATGTTACTTTGATTTGTTCTTGAAAGTATGCTAATGGTTAAATATCAAAAAAATACCAAAGGAGTTTAACTTCAATTAACTAATCTACACTCATTTAAGTAATCAATTTATACAGATACTCGGTTACAATTTGTGTACAGTAATCCCTCCTCCATCGCGGGGGTTGCATTCCAGAGCCACCCGCGAAATAAGAAAATCCGCGAAGTAGAAACCATATGTTTATATGGTTATTTTTATATTCTCATGCTTAGGTCACAGATTTGCGCAGAAACACATGAGGTTGTAGAGAGACAGGAACGTTATTCAAACACTGCAAACAAACATTTGTCTCTTTTTCAAAAGTTTAAACTGTGCTCAATGACAAGACAGAGATGACAGTTCAGTCTCACAATTAAAAGAATGCAAACATATCTTCCTCTTCAAAGGAGCAAAAAAATCAATAGGGCTGTTTGGCTTGTAAGTATGCGAAGCACCGCGGCACAAAGCTGTTGAAGGCGGCAGCTCACACCCCCTCCGTCAGGAGCAGAGAGAGAGAGAGAGAGAGACAGATAAAAAAATCAATACGTGCCCTTTGAGCTTTTAAGTATGCGAAGCACCGTGCAGCATAGTTAAAAGCTGCACACAGAAGGTAGCAACGTGAAGATAATCTTTCAGCATTTTCAGACGAGCGTCCGTATCGTCTAGGTGTGCGAACAGCCCCCCTGCTCACACCCCCTACGTCAGGATCACAGATAGTCAGTGCAAGAGAGAGAGAAAGAAAAGTAAGTTGGGTAGCTTCTCAGCCATCTGCCAATAGCGTCCCTTGTATGAAATCAACTGGGCAAACCAACTGAGGAAGCATGTACCAGAAATTAAAAGACCCATTGTCCGCAGAAACCCGCGAAGCAGCGAAAAATCCGCGATATATATTTAAATATGCTTACATATAAAATCCGCGATGGAGTGAAGCCGCGAAAGGCGAAGCGCGATATAGCGAGGGATTACTGTATAAACAAAGCACAGAAAAATGATTAGAAATAATAGATATTTATATTGGTGTCATTGTTTACAACATGACAAACACTGATTTAGCAGTATTGGCCTAGACCTTGCATATTGGTACATCTCTAGATCTATCTAAGTTTTTCTTTGCTTGTATAGTATGCACTTTTAGTAATCACCAAGTTATGGTATAGAATTATTTACAGTTCACCTATAATTCAAATATAATTTCCTCATGGGATTAATAAAGTTTATTTAATCTAAATATTGTAAGCTATTAGGTTCTTTTCCTTTCTTTTTTTTTTTTAATTACACAAGTATGCTTTCTATTCAAAGTTGCTTACAACTTGCATAGTGGTCACACAACTTGAATCTGAATTAATATTCTCTCACATATTGAAATTTTAAAAAGCTAAATAATGCTTTTATACTCATTTTTCTTTTGTCCTACTTTGTTTGAGGAGCTCATTTTCAGAAGTTCTGTACCAATTTACAGATAGAATACAATAATGGGACCCTGTCACCCTACGGTAACTTAGAATTCATTACATTCAAAAGAACTTTTCTGCTTCATTTGTAAAGTTTTCTTTAAACTCTATAAAATGTGTATAATTAGTTTCCTACTTTAAAAATGTTTTAATGTTTCTGCTGTGCCTAACAGCAATTTTCTTCAGCACATTTTCTTTTTATACCACTCTGAATTATTCCTTTAAAGACTGCTCTTTAGTATTGCATGAGTCTGAAGTTCTGATCAGCAAGTATTCTAAATCTTATTAAGAAAATCTTTGATCAAGCTTTGGGAACATTCTTAGGAATCCATTTTTTTTTTGTTTTATTATTTCATTGAAAAAAACAAAACCTACTGTAGGCCGGGTAATATTTAATACTAATACTAGGCAATTTAAAAACAGCAGAATGTAGTTGCTACATACCAGTGGGGGGTAGGGGATGGGTAAGCATTAGAACAGAATTTCACTGTTAAATTACTCTAATTGATTTTTTCAAAAGTAGCATTTAGCACTTATCTCAAATTAACATGGCTGATAATGTCAGCTAATTGTATTATCCAGTTATACAAAGAATCACAACATGAGATTTTTATGTTTTAAAAAGTCAGTAATGTGCATAGTGCTTGGGGAAAGACATTATTACAGTTTGAAAAACAGTGTAAAAACTCCTAGCATCTTTTAAATATACAAATTTAAAATGCTTCAATAAAGTCCAGTTTAAAAAAAATATGTATCACCTTTATCTGAATTATACCAAAAAATTAAGACTGTATGCGATACCTCAATCTGCACTGACACAGATTATGCCAAGTTACTTTGCATATACTGTACATTCTTGCATGCCGACTGCAATAATTAATTCTTAAAAAAGCTGAACTGCAAAGCACAGTTATGATCAAAAAATTAATCAAGACCTGACCAGCTCAAACAAAAAATACCTTCTCATGTTTCTGGACACTAATATGTGTATTTGAAATTCAGTAGCAAAGCAGAAATTAGGGATTTTGAAAAATCACATAATTAAGGTAAGATGTTGGTGAAAGAAGTAATTGGAAGTGAGAGAAAAATATTCACAACAGACTACTAAGGCTTTCAAAAACGTGCAACTTTCTGTTAACTAATGGCCCTAAATTGCACCTTTTGGAAATCAGCATCCTAATAGTGAATGCTTTCATGACCAGGCTGCAGTCTCATAAAAATACCTTTTTTCCAGCAGTAGCTGATCTGTCACACTAAACAGTGTAAAAAAAGAATTCCTGTAAATAGTGTATATACACTTCACGGAAGGACAGACGGATGGACTGCAAGAGTGAAGAATAAACATGACTGTCATACCAATCAATCAGTTACATTACAGCTATCAATGTCAAACACATCTGAATACGTGAGTCTGGCACACATCCATTGTGTACTGCTTTTGATAAAAACATATACAGTTAGGTCCATAAATATTTGGAGAGAGACAACTTTTTTCTAATTTTGGTTCTATACATTACCACAATGAATTTTAAATGAAACAACTCAGATGCAGTTGAAGTGCAGACTTTCAGCTTTAATTCAGTGGGGTGAACAAAACGACTGCATAAAAATGTGAGGCAACTAAAGCATTTTTTTAACACAATCCCTTCATTTCAGGGGCTCAAAAGTAATTGGACAATTGACTCAAAGGCTATTTCATGGGCAGGTGTGGGAAAGTCCGTCGTTATGTCATTATCAATTAAGCAGATAAAAGGCCTGGAGTTGATTTGAGGTGTGGTGCTTGCTATGGAAGATTTTGCTGTGAACAGACAACATGCGGTCAAAGGAGCTCTCCATGCAGGTGAAAGAAGCCATCCTTAAGCTGCGAAAACAGAAAAAACCCATCTGAAAAATTGCTACAATATTACGAGTGGCAAAATCTACAGTTTGGTACATCCTGAGAAAGAAAACAAGCACTGGTGAACTCAGCAATGCAAAAAGACCTGGACGTCCACGGAAGACAACAGTGGTCACAGAATCATTTCCATGGTGAAGAGAAACCCCTTCACAACAGCCAACCAAGTGAACAACACTCTCCAGGGGGTAGGCGTATCGATATCCAAGTCTACCATAAAGAGAAGACTGCATGAAAGTAAATACAGAGGGTGCACTGCAAGGTGCAAGCCACTCATAAGCCTCAAGAATAGAAAGGCTAGATTGGATTTTGCTTAAGAACATCTAAAAAAGGCAGCACAGTTCTGGAAAAACATTCTTCAGACAGATGAAACCAAGATCAACCTCTACCAGAATGATGGCAAGAAAAAACTATGGAGAAGGTGTGGAACAGCTCATTATCCAAAGCATACCACATCATCTGTAAAACACGGTGGAGGCAGTGTGATGGCTTGGGCGTGCATGGCTGCCAGTGGCACTGGGACACTAGTGTTTATTGATGATGTGACACAGGACAGAAGCAGCCGAATGAATTCTGAGGTGTTCAGAGACATACTGTCTGCTCAAATCCAGCTAAATGCAGTCAAATTGATTGGGCGGCATTTCATGATACAGATGGATAATGACCCAAAACATACAGCCAAAGCAACCCAGGAGTTTATTAAAGCAAAGAAGTGGAAACTTCTTGAATGGCCAAGTCAGTCAACTGATCTTAACCCAATTGAGCATGCATTTCACTTGTTGAAGACTAAACTTCAGACAGAAAGGCCCACAAACAAACAGCAACTGAAAGCTGCTGCAGTAAAGGCCTGGCAGAGCATTAAAAAGGAGGAAACCCAGCATCTGGTGATGTCCATGAGTTCAAGACTTCAGGCTGGCATTGCCAGCAAAGGGTTTTCAACCAAGTATTAGAAATGAACATTTTATTTCCAGTTATTTAATTTGTCCAATTACTTCTGAGCCCCTGAAATGAAGGGATTGTGTTAAAAAAATGCTTTAGTTGCCTCACATTTTTATGCAATCGTTTTGTTCACCCCACTGAATTAAAGCTGAAAGTCTGCACTTCAACTGCATCTGAGTTGTTTCATTTAAAATTCATTGTGGTAATGTACAGAACCAAAATTAGAAAAAAAGTTGTCTCTGTCCAAATATTTATGGACCTAACTGTATGTTCTAAGGATTCATTCTCTAAACAGCGAAATACATAAAACACAGTAAAATAAGGTTGCTGTGCATGCACGACAGCACTGTCCTACAGGAATGTGGAAAGCCAGCATCTCCTCTGGCAGCCACAACACACAAAGCAGACTTACATTAACCCAAGAGACTTCATTTTATGGTCTCCATATTGTGCTGCCGTAGTTCTCAAATTTAGGCTTTCTCCAAAATTTATCAGGGAGCTTTCTTCTATGCTGTCTGAACAAATTAAAGTACTACATGAAGGTATACCCATGGATCTCACAACTTCGTATGTATTGTTGTATATTCTTGGTTTATGCCATTATGATACAAAAATGGCTGGCTTACTTCACAGCTCTAAAGACCTGGGCTTAATTCTGTCTATGTGTGGAGTCTGTATGTTGTCTGTGTTCATACGATTCCTTCCACTAAGTATTCAGATTTTCTCACATGTGCCAAACATGTGTATGTTGGGTTAATTGATGAGTTTAGAAAATGAACCAATGGATAACCAGAAGATGACGGTTATCTTACAGTTTATTAAAAATGACACACCACTGCCGTTTATTATAAAATACCTCTTAAGCCTTCACTTCACACAAAAATGTAAATCACTTTAAGGAAATTTATGTGGAAGGAGAATCAGAGCAGCATGTTAATCCAGGAGTATGATAAGTGGACAGCAGACTGGATTCTGAGCTTTAAAGGTTTAAAAGATTAGTATATACTAAAAATAAAAAAGAAGCCTATACAAGAATATTGGAGAGAAAGATCTGACATTGTTTTAGTATTTTGCTGTTTAATAACCGTTCAGTGACTATTTTTCTTTTAAATAAGAGAAACACATTTGCCACCATTTCTATTAAATGGGTTATGTTTTTAGCTTGTCTTAGAACAGATGCATAAAGCCGACTATAAAAGATTTTATTTATTAAAATTCAGAACAAAATACCCACATGTCATAAACTAGGTCATAAGCAAAAAATAAATGCTTTCGAGTCTTAAAACACAATGGGCTTGAAACAAATGACAGCTTGTCTTCTGATTCAAAGCAGGTTACTTCACGTTGTTCTCCAGCTAAGGTGTCATGAACACAGACGTATCTCAAGTGACTCTGCAAATATATGTGACAATTTTTTCTTTGACAAAAATCACACTTCACAAATGAGTCCTTAAATACACTTGTTAAATTTATTAACAGAACAGGCAAAGTCGCGTATTAGGTACACTGGTGACTGACAGTGAAGGTGTGTGCAGCAGTGGGCCCTGCAAAGGACTGGCATCAAGTCCAGAATAGGTTCCTGCTTTGTACCTAATGCTGTCAGGATAGGGCATGACAATGCTTTGACCTTAAAATGGGCTGAGGGTTTTCAGAATGTTGTGTAGCCCAACTAATAAACAATAGTGAAGCATAAGTGTGTGCTATTCAAATAGAAACCTGAATAGAGGAAGTAAACAGCCCAATATATTACATAACAGGAAATCATTTATTAATAAAAAAATTATAAGCACTTGTGTAATGCTGTGAAAAGGTTAGTGTGTGCCCCAAAAGGAAAACTTAAAGGTTACCTACACATTGAAAACTAAAAAGTAAACCTATTCTCTTTTTCTGATTTAGGCTTTCAGTGTTGAAGTAACCTTTACTTTTTCCTACAGCTATTAAATGTCATCCTGCTTTATTTTATATTTTAGACAAGTGTGAACAGTTCTCCAGCTGTTCAAGCCTCCTCTATAAGTGCATTTTGTGTACTTGGTGTATTGTCTCTGCTCCTGTCAGCAATCTTGCGTTTCCAATTTCACTCTCGCTAATAAAACATGCTTTAAGACAAAAGAAAACTTCACTCAGTTTGATTACCAATTGAGAGTGAAATCCACATCAATAAAGCAATAGGAAATAAAGCCAAATGGCCAGATTGTTTCTAAGTCAACAATGGTACTGTGGCAAAGCTATATATTGCTCCACATGCCCAATAATGAGTTGGCAGTAAAAGGTATAGATCTAATGTTTAGGAAATGACATCACTGAGAAATAGTATTGGAAACTAAAAGGTCAAAACAGCCTTTAGTATTCATACTTTTACCAAAGCAAGAATACAAACACAGAATGTGCAGTTGTAATACATTATTGCAGATTTAAAGTGTTAAAATTACATTTCCATAATTGTAGAGGATTATAAAAAAAGGATAAAACTACTTTGTAAAAAATCTCTCTATTCCTCCATCTATTTTCTCATTAGTGCATCCAGTTCAGTTTTAATTGAGCTGGATTCCATTGTTTAATGCTCTTCTTCATGTCACAAATCTTTAAGCTGTAAATGTATTAATTCTATCATGTAAAGTAAATGTTCTACATTGAGAAATGGTAGTCATTGTAAACATTTCTAGTTTCCTGAAACATGATATTTTAAAACATCTTTTCATGAAAAAGAAAATGTGCACAGGAGACATTTACTTTTCAAAGGGTAACCTGTTCTTGTTACAACAAGCTGTTTAGAAGATATTATTTGAGTTTACTCAGGTTGGCTGGTAGCTCCCCCAGAATCCCCTCCGGCCTTGCGCATACTTCTGACACAGATCCACCTCAGGTCATCCACTACCATTTTCATCCATGTAATCTTTGGGCAAACACTTTTCTTCTTCACAGTAAGTCACTACAGATGTTCACCTGGTGTCTTTCTTATGCACCACATCACCTCACCGTTTATTTTCCATCAATCATTTCTCTATGTTTCACTTGTCTTCCTCTACCTACTACACAGCAAACAATCAATCTCATAAATCTTATTTCAGTCTTTTACTATTTTATTTTGTGTTTTTCATTCACCATCCATGCCCTTTTTCATAGAATGATCACCTCACAGCTTGCATTTTCCCACCTTTCAGTGCTGCAGAGGATACTTTTACAAGTTAGAATATGATGAAGTTTCTGGTTACTACCTCCATCATCATCATGAAGAGCAGTGCAGTCTAAGCTGTTCCCTAGTGGAGTCCCACCTCTGATTGCTTCCTATTCTTCATCTTTTATATAGATGTATCAACATCACTCTTACAAATTCTACCATCAGGTCATAAGTCATTTCAATAACCACTCCTTAATATCATAGCCACACTCATAACTATTAAATACAACTATCCAATATTAAACTCAATGTATACAGTTGTGTTTACTGTTAGATTTATTTATTAACTGGTGTGTCATACTTCTGTTACTTTAATGTAACTTACAGATTAGTAAGAATTTAATTGCATTTTGTGCACATGATAAACTTCAGCTGGAACATGAACATCGCTGGACACACTAGCAATGAATCCAAACTACTTTTTAAATATACCCCTTAATGTAATACTCTATGGAAAAATCATATTCTTAATACATTACCTACCCCCATGTACTTTGTAATTGTGGAGGAGAAAAGTTTATCTCTTGAATGAAGAGACAGAAGACTTCACAACCCGTCTCTCCCCATCATTCTTTGGTGAAGAGTCCCATCTTAAATTCAAAAACTGAACCCTGTGAGTCTTTTGGTTTCCTCTTTATGTTCAGGCTGTTTCTAAATGAACTATTTAACAATATTTTAGCCAAAAAAAGCATTTGTTTTGAACGTTCTGAGCAAGCAACTTAATCATGGGTGTGTGGATTAAGCAACCCCAGTAAGGTGAGATTTCCAACATGGGTGTTTTTTCTCATTGTCTTTGTGCAGCATTGGTCATGACTGACTTCTGTTATGTCATAAAGTTCTTTCTTTCCATTCTGCATGAGAACATGAGATACACAGATGTTTAATGCTGTGTTCTCCCTTTCTTTTAATGCTTTCTTACATTTACCACATTGCAATGACCCTCAATTGTTCCATTCAGCTATGATCTTATGTTTTCCCAAAACCAAAATCATTCTGCCTTTCAGCAGCTTATATATGTACTTCCTCCAGGTATCCCTAATCTTATTACTAATCTAAAAAGAAGACGCCTTCAGCATTTTTCAATCAATTCATACCCACTACATGCTGTATTTCTTTTGCAATCTGATTTTAATGATCTAAACTACATTTCTTTTTCCTTACTCATTTGGCAACTCACTTAAAATGACTGTCTTTTGTGTGTTCTAAGCCTTCACAGTTTTACTTTCAGTTTGCATCCTTCAAAAATGACTTTGACTTTTCCTGTTTCACATTTTGTCACAGCACCTCCTCTTCTTCCAAACTGCCTTTGCTATGTCAGCATCCATCCCACCATGAAGTTATCTTGCTTCTCTGCATTCCTTTTTTATAGCCAAAAACATCAAATTCACAAACTTCTCTTTGAGATGGTACATGTAACTCTGGGAATTCCTGCGTTAACCCATCCTACAATGGATAGGACCATTTTTCATAACTAAGAAATCAGCAAGACATCAAAGTAAGAGCTTGGAATAAATACAGAATCATGTATCTAAAAGATGTGAAACTGTAAAATGCCGCTTAAGAAATGCATTATACTTCTAAGGAGATGGAAAAAAGGAAAGGACAAGTCATGATATCCTGAATCATTGTAAATACCATAGGCAGCCTGACACATGGTCTGCTTTGGGGTAAATTTTGGACATTAAAGTTGTTCTTTTATAAGGCTATGGTTCGAAGAGTAAAGAAAAAAAAATACGAAACTTTACAAGTCATTATGGACAAGCACTTTAAAAGCATAATCCATAATTCACTATTACACAACAACCCAGAATTAAAAAAAATCAGGTTCACTATTTGTAAATTCAGTTCTTTTTGTAGTTTCAAAACAATGACAATTCTTATGTGTTATTCATTTAAACTGATCTCTGTCACAGCAGAAAATTATAAATCTCTTTCACACTAGCAAATTACAATTCTTTTATTTAATACATCAGACTATGACAAAAAAAAAATTTCATCAAACTTACCCAGTGACTGGTACAGTTCAGTCATCTTAGGATGATCCCAGCAGGTGGTCTGTGTTTGGTGGCTACAATAAATAGAGATGTATTAGAAATGCCAGAACTAACAGTGCTTTCTACATTTAATTTTTTCATGAGCTTAAAGTGTTAAGTCTTGACATTTATGGACTTAATTTCCAGATACAATAACTGAGTAGAAAATAAATAACACAAAACATTAACATGGGCCATACACTGTATAACTAAAATTTTTACTTCCAGCTGGATGAACAAAGATTTTGGTAAATTCTAATTATTAGAATCTGAAAGTGATAGCTTAGATACAGTACATAATGACCACAGGAAGTCTGCTTATAATATACCCACATTTTAAAATTCATAGCAAGAAATGTAGATATACCAACCAATACTGCATGGAAAATATCTGCGGAGTACAAGATAGAGAAAGAAACAACCAGCCTGAGACTAGATTCTGAAAATGTTTGCTAAAACAAAGTGTATAATTGGTCTATCCATTTATAGGTGGATGATTTTTGTAAACTTTCTTTTCATAATATGATGACACTATTACCAAATGTATATTTAGTAGGGGAATGCCAGCTTACTAGGAGAAAATAAGTTAAGAAAATGTCTGTGGCAGTATTGTAATTTTAATTAGTTGTGTGACACTGTTGTGGGTCTCACTCTCTCTTTCAATACAATACATTATGCTACTTGAACATGGGGCTAATTTACAACACATCAATAACAGTAAAATTATTTACCACAATCATGTGGGCCGGTACATACAATCATAAGACTTTAAAAACAAGATGCAGTTTTGAGGATCCTTCTGGACGTATAATCCATTACTACCGTATTGCAATATTGATTCCACCTTATAACAGACAGACAATTCACCATCATAATGACATGCACAGAACATCTTCTTTCGTTCGTGGATAATGCTGGCAAAGTAAGTTCATAAATCAGCAAAAACCAAAGACACTAAACAACTTAATAGTACCACTATAAGCACTGATCAACAAAGCAGACTTAGAAAATGGATGGATGAATGGATAAATGCACTGTGGTTCATAAAGTGTGGTTCTAAACCTATGCCTTCACATCTATGACACATTTTAAAGTATGGCTCTTTTACATGTGGATTTTTAATCCTTGGCCCATGAGCCCCTACATATTAGCATGTTATAATAGCATTCATTCCAACAGATGACTAAGGTCTTTTGGTTGAGAAATACTATTAAGCATATACATGTGGGATAGAATACCTCTACCAATTTTGTTTTCAATATAGAGCTACTCGAACTATTCACTGCTGTGCCACTGATTAAACATGCAAGAAAATGTAACATGGCATAACATTCTGGTGTGTGCATAGGCTTGGTTAGCTGATTTGAAATTTGAAGCATTTTTAAAATTTCTAGTCACTTTATCAAAGAGTTTGCTATCACACTGTTATTTATTACATATTTATGTATCAGTCAGTCATATTCAAGAATAACAATGATAACAGAATGTATTCATATTATACATAAAATGTTTTTAATACCATTTTACAATATAATGTGGCTGAAATTGCTTTCATAGACAGCACATTTCAACTCAGGTGATAAAAAGATTAATGTGAAATTGTTAGTTGCTGGATATGGAGGAACTGTGGCTAATAGTATTTCAAAAATCCTAAACACAAGATTTTACAAGGAAGTACCAGACAGAGATTTTAAAATCTGTGTTGAAGTCTCAAACTAAACATTTTGGTTGCATCTGAATATGGCAGATAGTGTATCACTGTGGCACTTTGCCAATAAAATATAGATACACAGATAGACAGAAATTTATAGTATCAGAGAAATTCCGAATCATTATAATCTTTAGATAATGTAGCCATGAGGTTGTTTTTAGTGTAAAGAAAATACAAGGTTAGTCCCTGAGCCGTCTTTCATATATATCAACAAGTTAAGTTGCTTTTACTTTTATAGATACATTCAAAGAGTAGGAGAAGTGAACTGCTGTGACTGAGGTTTGTGTAAGATTCTACATTGCTGCCATATCAAATAATACTTCAAAAAAGGAATGGAATCCGGCCATTAAAAAAGAATATGCTAGGTCAATAGGCCTCAAACATGCCACAGCTCATCTACAATTTTTCAACTATCACATGCTGTATATTTTATTTAAAATTGTCTAAAATTTTCCCAAGGAAAGATACAACCTGTGAGTGAAATCATCAAGCACCAGCATCGCTAGGTCACATGTTTGGGGATATCCTACAATTAAAAACTTTTGGCCAAACAATTATGTAGATATTTTTGGATAGCCTTGAACTTAAAACATCCCCTAATGCCTGAACAGCAGTATGTGGAGTAATATCAGATGGGTTAAATGCATTTACACTTATTTTGCCATGACTGGAAGAATCTAAATCCACCTTCTATAACCTCAACATAAATGAGAAAACAATGTTTTATATTGTCCTCAGACTGGAAAAAAAACATCTTCTCTTCATCTTTCTCTTTATGAGGTTGTGTTCAAAACTTTCTCAGAACATGGCTAGAACTCATTAATGTAATCTAAAAGTAAACATGATAGACCTGTGCTTAAGTTTTTATTCTACAAATATACAAAGAACTGTTTCAGATGGGGTTATTGATTTACAGTGCTTTTGTTATCAGGTGGGGGTTGAATGTTGAGTTCTTCTTGGATTGGTTTCAAAGTAAACATTAAAACAAAACACAGCTTAATCAAACAAATTGTAATGTTTTGTTTCCAAATTAAAAAATATATATTTTTACCCTCTCAAAATATACTACAGAAGCTTAAAGGCCCTGTTTGAATTCTGAATGTAACTTTGCACATGGGCTATGTTATGTCTTAAAATGGATGTGCTGGTTCAGAACAGCCAAAAAATAAAAAAAAAATGGTTACAGACTTTAAAGTCCTAATTATTGCATTTGGAGTATTAGATATGTATTCTATTTGTGAAGCAATGGGCATTGTTAACATTGTTAGCAGTGATTCCTGATTGCATAAATGTACAAGAGAACACAATTTGAAATACTTTTCCAAAGTTGTACAAATCTTTGCATTTCTACTTTAACTTGAAATATGCATTAAGGTTGAAGAGAATCTATGGAGAGTTCCACTTGGTTAACATTAATGAAAGATTTCTTAAAGTTCTTGAGTTGGGCTGCTTTACTCATACCCACAATTAAAGTAGCAGCTTCATCACCTTTCAGCTGTTATGGCAAATGGATGAAATTCTGAAACATAGCTACTAGTAAAACACAGTGGCAGTAAAAATGACTCATAATTACTGATAGCCACTGGCCAAATTTCAGCTCAGAGCAACACATACTGTATATTGTAGACAACTATTAAATAGGCAGCTTAAAAACAATATAACATAAGGCCTTAGCACAGTTCTGTACAAAATAAGAAACTAACAGAAATAACAAGTGAACCCACAGAATGTGTGGTGGAATATGCAAACAACTTGCATAGATGTTCATGCAACTCTGCAAGTTAAATTGTTAATTTTCTGTAATCTTTAGTTTTAGATGGGGTCACTGTGAACTAGTGGTGGTGTAAATCTATTTCTGTACATAATGCAAACCACATATTAAAAACGCCTTTTTTAACCAACAGATAAAGTTACATTTATTATGTGAGTCTATCTAAAGAAATTAATAAAAGACTAACAATTAATTAATACAACAGTACCCTTTACCTTCTATCTTTTTATCACTGTTTTTTTTTTTTTTTTTTTCCTCAGGCTACATCAGAACTGTTTTTGTTTTTCTTTTATGTTTTTTTGCTTGATTTAAACAGTCAAAATGACCAGTTGAGGAAAAAAGAATAATGTCAAGGATACTAAAATATACTAACTAGTCAATTTATGTACAGTACAGTAGTTCACACACATTATCCAACATTTGTATTTGTTCTCTTTGTAATAATGATAAACAAACAGTAAGTCAACTTTCATTGTAACTCGGTTCTCGTCACCATTACTAATACCACACATGGAAGGGGGCAGGATATTTCAATTATCTATAAAACCACACATATTGAAAAAAGTATAGTATACTGTATGTCAATGTCAATGCGTCCAGAAGTGGTCAAATAAATTTAACATTTTCCAAAATGGCCACTTCATGATAGATTAAGACCTCTCATATTGCCTCTCAGAAATGCTGACTGACCTCCCAAGGTACACAACAGACTTTAATTGCAAACCACTAGAAAAAGCTGCTTTGACAAATTCATTTCTAAATTTCGTAGTGAAATAAAAAATACTAATTAATGTGTGGCCCCTAATTAATGTGTGGCCTAATAAAACAAAACTTCACAAACTGCACTTGGTGCAGTTCTGCTCAAAAATCATAGCAAAATGCATGACTTTGTCAAACTAAAAATGAAAGACGTAAAATAACATGTACAGCACCAACAGGACTTGTTCATCAATATACCACTTTGAATAACTCTCTTTATATAAAGAGTACACCCCATAATTATTGATGTTAATTTGTTAAATTTGGCTTAAATGAAAAACAAAAAAGTCTGAAATTGGGATAGCATGTAATTCATTCTGTATAAATATGAATGTAAAATGCAGGCTGCCTGTAGCCATTTGCTTTCATCTGGCCAAACAAGGAAGAGATTTACTCAGAACCACCAAATAACACTTCACATCTAAGACAAGATTAAGGGCATCCTGGAACTTATCAAAAATACCATATTCACTTTACAATTTATAACCACTACACTAGTATTACATGTTCCACCTCACTTTCTTTCTGAATTTAAAGAAATGTCCATTTTGCTGTAAGTAAGAAAGTTTATGGAGAGGAGTGTCTTATATGTGCACACAGACCCACACTTTAAAATAAATTTAAAAATACCCAACTGACAATTTTTATACATAATGACAGGAAAAATATGCTGTCTTAGAAATACATCCTCTAAAAATCAGCCATTATCCAGACATAATTGACTGCTTTCCAAAATAATTTCTCCAAAAGCTCAAATTAATCAAATAATCACTTGATTTGGGTTTCTTCCCTTAAATTTAGACAACTTAATAACACAATGCAGTGATATTTCATTCAATCTGAAAAAGCAAACAACATACTCAAATTTACATTAAAACACTTGGAAGACATATTTACTAATGTAAAAAATAAGCAGAAAATGTGGTAAGTCAAGTGTTGGATAAACAGAAACTAGTAGAAAAGCTTTCAAAAAAAACTTCCCCAAAAACATTTTTGTAAGGTCTATATGGCTAAAAAAAAAAGAAGAAAAAAAAAGAAGCTATGATTCATATGCATATTTTTCATTTGCATAGCTATTATTCACACTGGCTTTATTTTTGACTTGCAGATGACAAAATGATATAAATTCAGTGCCATACGGCTTTCACAACCTTTAAGTAACTAAGTTTCTAGACTTGATATTTCACACAATGAAAGTGTAAAGTATTTTGTAGAGATCAGCGAGGCAAAAAAAAAAACAAAAAAAAAACTCTCCAATAGCGCATTTTGAGGGTTATATTTTGATGCTAGAATTTTGAAAACCACTCCAGATCATTTTATACCTTGAACCCACTAGAAAGACTGCATTATCAATGGGAGTTAAATTCAGCAAATAAAAAATTAACAGAGTTTTCTTAAAACAAAGAATAGATAATTTATCCCATCCCCATTAAACAGACTGACAAGGAGCCTTGGGGCTCAAAACAGCTTCAAACTACCTTTAGAGGTCACTACCCAAGCCTCAAAATTATTTCCTAGGTAAAGGGAAGTCACATGTTGCACAAATATACACCATGCTAAAGCTTCCTTTGGTTTCTGTCCAGTCCTGACCTTCATCTCTGTTAAAAAGGGCATGTCATCAGTGTAGTCCTCCTACATTTTGTCCTTCTTAAAAAAACAACATGCTCTTTCTATTATGGTTCGTGTGCTGCCCTTTATCAGTTTCATGACAGCCTTCCATGGCCTCACTTATTCTCTATTACTGTCAGGTTTTTCTAGTGTCTACTAGGTTTTTATGCCTTCTAGCATTCTGGGGGTGTTGCCCATTTCATCTCAGGTAACATTTTATGTCAGTTTGCCCTTGTCACAATCAGCAAATGCTTGCCTCTGTCTCATTTGGCCTTGATGGCCACTTTTCTTGCCTGTCCACCCCCTTGTCCACAGAGACCCCCACACCCCCCAGTGTACTTATTTCTTTTAAAATAAAAAAGATACATCTTTTGTAAAAATCATATTATGAATTTGTGGCACACAGCATAAACCGATCATAGCAAACTGAAAAGAATGACAAAATTGTCATGCTGTGTGTGTATGCAAAAGGCAAGAATTCTGCATGTGTTTTTTGTTTTTATGGTTTCTAAAAAACTGTTTCAAAAATAAGTAATGTCAGAGAAGTTGTTCTAAATCTAAACTGAGGTTCTCAAATTCAGTCCTACAGGGGCTCAGTGGCTGCTGGTTGGTGCTCCAGCCCAACTGCTTAATTAGAAGCAAATTATTGATGATAACAGAAAATTCTATTTAAAATTTTATTTGTAAGTACTTTCATTCTGTAACATCAATCATTCATAATTATGGCTTGGCAATTTTTTTGATTAAATTGTTCAATTTAAATTGACATCTTAAAGTATATTTAAAAAATAATAATTGGCTTCCAATTACATAAAAACCTGCAGCCATTGAATGTATTTACATGTGCTTTAATAACCCATTTATTCACACAAACCAGTTTAAAAAATGCCACATACAGTATATGCTTATTCCTGTTAGAGATATTACTGTAGAGAAACCGGGTTAACACATGTAGAGCTCCCCATGTATAACCCAGTTATGTGGTCATGTAAACCCTTAATCAAGTTGCAGTTAAAGATTTCTGATGTCTGTTGCACACTGCTAGTCTGCGTTGGTCTTTGTTCAATACACGCATTCAGCATCCATGGTGGAAGTGTCCACAATGATACATTTCTTGAGACAAATGCTTGGGCAATCATATTATTCTTTCTCTTGGTTGAAATAATCTGTCTCAGCAATCTCAAAATTTAGTTTGATGTACTGAATGTAGTGCTAAGTTCAGCAGCATAATCTCAGGAGACCCAGGCTCCATGCTTGTTTTTGGCTTCACAGTAGTAGCTGAATAAGTTTAATCTTTTTTAGAGCATTTTTTTTTACATCCGACTGTTTTGCCAGAGGAGAATCCCATAAGTGTACTTGTGTATATAAACAGAGGGTTGTAAGTAACCAGCTTTCTGTCTTAACTAGGCTAGTCACCTTATCTTGAATTTGTGGATGCATGTAAATGTGCTTATTGTAATAGCCCTCCTGGACCAAACTTGACAATCCCTGCTCTAAAGGGTGCAGACCTAGAGTAGACTGTCATCTACTGGAAAACCCATATATCCAGCTATGTCAATGGGCAAATAAAGAAAATACTATGTATGGATATAAAAGTGCATTGAAGTAAAAAAAAAAAGGTGACACGAGGCAATATAATTTGTTTATTGGGGAAAAACAGCTATATAATCACATAAAAGTATTTGGGGTAAAAAAATTCAAATATGGAGGTGTCATTCCATTATTTGCATGAAATTTAATTAAAACATTGGACTTATCCATTCATTTTACAACTTTATAAAATCCTGTTATACTAAAGATTTCATGTGTTTGTACTATGTCTTACCCTACATGGTATTTATGTGTTAGTAAGCCATCCGGTCATTTTACAGAGCCTTGCTTTCACTTGACTATGCCCAAACTCTTAAAACTGCAGCAAATCAGATTTATAAAAATCTACAGGAGTAGTTCTAAAAGAAATAAAGTATGAGGTAATGAGTCTCAGCCCTACTCTAGCAGACATATTTAATAATGAACTGCATTCAGCATTTTATGTAATTTTCCACATTTAAAATATTCATTATAATTTGGAGTCTTAGGTTATAATTTAAACACCCGTATTTTTCATAATTTAAAAACTTGCACAATTCTACTAATTTTCACATTGCTTGAATTGGCTACATTTTAATGCAGTGGTTAGAAAATATGAATAAGTACTGACACCGTGTTATTTACAGGAGACTGAGCAGAAGTTGAAAGATAAATGTTGCAAAACTAAGGTTAAATGCACCCAAGTACCAAAGATATGTTTACACAAATAATAAAGGCATTCCATTAAGAATCTAGTTGCTCTACTTGACCTCTGTGTGTCCTTCTGGTGGTATGCTTGGCTTCATTTGTATTCTTTGATCAAAAGGAGTGTTAGAAAGCAGGCCTTTCATATCTGTGTTTCCTACAAAATGCAAATAATGACAGTTGCTGCTCTCTTCAAATTCACTGTAAAGGCATACGGTGCCACTCACGCCTGTTGCAGTGCTTCAGAATTTAAGATGATCCTCCAAACCAATTTTTCCATATCCCCTGAGTATTATCACTAGCAACTCTGCACTCCTCTGTGATTCAGCTCATATTTGTTGATTGGAGTGAACACTTGAATGCATTCTTATGTTACAGGCTTCATCTCTATATCTTGTATCTTTTATATCTCTTGTCAGAATGCTTAAATTGTACCAAATGTACCATATTCAAATTGAAATAAGGAAAAATCAAAATTTTACACAAATGGGAAGGCTTATCACATGTAAAAAATGTAAAGACTCATCATAAATGTTTCAAAATGATGTATGCCATGCATCTCATCCAATTAACAACTGAGAGACATTTGGGTGCTTTGCTCAGATATTTAGCAGCATGGTGTACAATACAGCATGTGAGTTACATAAGGAGATTTCAGGTTGCAAGAGGTCAAGAAAATGCATTTTGTTCAGTCATCATCTTATTTTTAACTTTTGCTTGAGACTTAATTTTTGTACCATCATAATGAACTGTTTTGAAATTTTGGTTTCCTTATACAACACTGTGCAACAAATAAACTTATTATCTACTAGGTAATGTTCCAAATCAAGCACAGATCTGGGTTTTAAAATCTAGCATGTGGGATGCAAAGCAATTTTCTTGAAGTTCTAACCTGAAACAAAATGACTATTTAGTGTTCCTGTATTGTACCCAGTTGTTCACTTGAAGCACACATGCTTTGAGACAGTCATAAAATACTACCAATTAAATGTGCTCAAATATTATTATTTATTATGCAATTGCCCAATGAGACAACACTGAAATGTACTCTCAAGTCTATGCATTGACATTATTAGTTGGAATCATAAATTAAATGACTAAATATTTAAAATAAATAGTTTCTAAAAAGGAAGAAATTCTTAAAAATTATTGTAATAATAAGTAAGCAGGCAAATGTATCTTTTGCTTCCAAAGAGAGCAGTAATAATCCCCCAAGGTGTCAAAGCAGTCTGACAATTTGATGGACCATTACTCCATCAGTGAAGAATAATACAATACCCACAAAACAAGAAAACCGACAAAAGTCTCACCTATTAAGAATTTCCCATCTTAAAAAAGACATGTTGGAGTTCCCCAGAGAAAAATCAACTGGGAAATAAGTAGGCTGCAGTGTTAGACAGCTGAATCCTATCTTTGTAAGCACACGTAGTGTTCTTCGGGTTGTGCCAGTAGCCAGTACCATTACCTGTTCTATCAAATCACTGCAGATAGTATGCAATTATTAAAAAACTACAGTTTTTGAATGGTTATCAAAGGGAGTATAAAACAGAAAACAGAATTACTAGGAAGAGGACAATTAGGTGTAAACTGTCAAATTTAAGTTAACATCTAACAGCACCTGTTGGTGTTCAAGGCAGGTTGTACGAGAGCTACGTGCATTTACAGAGACAGCAAATTAACTCATCTCAGTAAATGAGTGATCCAGTTTGCTGCATTAGTCTTATCGGTCTCTGACACACCTTCAACTGTGTGATGTGAAGGTTGAGAATGGAATAGAGCAACATGCTTTATCATGGTGAAAGGGAACAACTGCTTCAAATAAATGAGTTTAAGTACACCAGTCTTTTTCATAAGTGAGGGAAAAAAGCTTAGAAAACAGATCAAAAGCTAGATTAAGTGGCAAAAGCAGTTAGGGAGCTAAGTCTTTGAGAATTTCAGTTAACTTACAATTCATTCTATTTCTTCTCTCTCAATATATGCTTACAAAAAGAGACTGCAATTACAAGTGTTCAAAATAAAGATCTATCAAGGTTGTTCTGAGCATGTAGCAAGGTTGGTCCCTGAACACTTTTCATAAGAGGTACACAAGGCATGGCCTACTGGGAAGGACACAGGAACTGAATTAGTAGGCTCAAAAGGTTTTGCATCTCTGAGCTGAACTAGGAAACAACTAGGAATTCTTCAAACGATGTGATAGAATATACCTGGGGAAAATTAGGCCTACTGTGATCGGTTCAGGTTGGACACATCTGACAAGTCATTTAGTTTGTTTGGGATGTTTCTATGCAGAATTCTCACAGCTACACTACATTTGACAGGCAGAGTAGTGCAGGTGTGTTTTTCAACTTTTGGTTGTGTCAAGGAAAATCCAAAATTCACCTCCACAGTGTGAAGGTTACCTTAGAATTTATTTTTTATTTTTTTATTTCTGCTATGTTAATAATAATAATATTATTTCTTATTTTTTTTTTTGTTACTTTGGTAATGTCTGCACAATGTCATTTTGTATCTTTTATTCCCTGTGAAAGCTGACATTTAGCCGCAGTTAAAATCATAGATGCTTTCATTTGTGGTAAGCAGTGTGGCACATTGTCCCACAAAGCTACATGTACAAGTACACCAGATAACATAGGTATGGGATGTTCAATATAATGTGTTCAAACTTTGACCCAAGGGAAGACTTTTGTGTTTTTGTTCATTTAGTCTTTTTTGTCCAAGTGAGGGCTACCGTCAATTTAATTAAATCAGTGACTAAGTTTTAACTCATTTTCTGTCAAAATTGTTTCAGTATGCACACCCTGATGAGGTGGACATGTTTAAGGATACTATATTCTGTTGCATCTTCTTCCACTTCTTATGGTTACAAAATATTGTGTCATTGTGTTTTGAGAATCCACACCATAAGAGCAGTGTAACAACATGTTGTGGAATCATGCTTCAGACAAGACCAGTTATGGCTTTGGTAAACTTTTCGACTCTAAGGAGCTTTCCTCCACCAAAATATACTTCTCTTTTCTTCAGAGGAAAAATACTTATAGGATCTCGTTAAAAAGAAATTATTTTAACGCTAAATAAAATTGAAGCAGAAGTAATAGCTCACCAATTTCTATTTAACTTCTGATTGTAAAGCAATATCAAATCAATATCTACTGGTCAGGACAATCCACCCTTAGACTCTGTGACACAAGGCTACCACAAAGAACTTTTTTTGCATTCACAGGTAAACAGTGGAAAACCACTCTTCAATCTGTGCTACACAAAGATTAACACAATGTAAAACTGTGCACTGTACGTACCCTCTCTAAGCTCTGGAATTTACACAGAATTAGAGTCAACCTAAGAGTACTGCAACCAGATGCTATATTCTCTTCGCCATGTATTCAGGCTTTGCCTTCTCCTTCAACAATAGCATCTTCGGTTTTTGTACTTTGTACTCAGACATCCTTACCAAACTAACAGACCTTCACCACTTGTTGCTCTAATCAGAGTCTTCTCAGATGAAACACCCTCCTTCAACAAAGTCAAATGTAGTCATCTTTGTCATTCTGTCAGTTCTTAGCTAATTTTGTTAAAGTGTAAAATCTTGCACCATTGCCCAGTTTACAGTTAGTGTAATATGAACTGAATTATTTGAAAAAATAAATAAAATACACAAGTTTCTTTGCAGCCTTTGATTTTCATAAAGCATTCAACTCAGTTGATCGAGCTACCCTGTGGGACATCCTGAGGGTTCACGGGATCCCCTCAAGGTTGCTGGATATCATGGCCAGCCTGTACACTGGTACTATGAGTGCTGTGCAGAGTGGAGGCAGAACCTCTGCGTTTTTCCCAGTTGATTCTGGGGTTCGTCAAGGGTGTGTTCTTACTCCTACTCTGTTCAATGCTTGTATGGACTGGGTGTTTGGCAAGGTCGTGGGGTCCAGCGGCTGTGGGGCATCTGTTGGTGAAGAAAGATTCACGGATCTTGACTTTGCTGACGATGCTGTGATCTTCGCTGAGTCAATGGAGGCGCTGATCGGGGCGCTTGAGAGACTGAGCGAGGAATCTGAGTGTCTGGGCTTGCGAGTGTCCTGGATAAAAATCAAGATCCAGGACTTTAATGACCTCTTGGGCACAGCCATCAACAGTGTGTCTGTCTGCGGAAAGAATGTCGACTTTGTCAAGAGGTTTACTTACCTTGGCAGTGACATTCATGTCTCTAATGACTCTTCCTATGAAGTCAGTAGATGGATTGGGAAAGCATGGGGGGGTCATGAGGTCGCCGGAAAGGGGTGTGTGGTGCTCCCAATATCTATGCAAAAGGACGAAGGTCCAAGTCTTTAGAGTCCTGGTGCTTCCTGTCTTGCTATATGGTTGCAAGACATGGACACTATCCAATGACCTGAGACAAAGACTAGACTCCTTTGGTACTGTGTCTCTCCGGAAAATCCTTGAGTACCGTTGGTTTGACTTTGTATCGAATGAGCGGTTGCTCATGGAGTCCCGAATGAGGCACATTACTTGGCCGGAGTGCTGTAACTGACGCTCATTCACAATCCATGTGGCATGTTTCCCACGAGGGTGATCCAGCTCGTAAGATCCTCATTGTTGGGGATCCGAGTGGCTGGATCAGGCCAAGGGGTCGCCCACGTGACACCTGGCTGCGGCAGATAGAGGGTAATTTCCGGAGGGTGGGACTGGACCGCGTGTCTGCCTGGGGGATTGCCAACCGGGATCCCAGGTTGTTTCGTTGCGTAGTGGGTGCGGCAACGCACTGTACCAGTGCATGCTCCCCAACTTGATTTCACTTAACACATGAGTGAGATAAGCCCTATTTCAATTTTCTTCAAGTACATTATTCTTGAATACTTTGAGAGAAACGGGGAGAGGAAAGACAGGCCAAAAGTTAATATATAATAGAGAGAAAATGATACTGCATAATTAACACAATTAATTATTGGAGGGGTTGTACTGCTTTTAAGAAGTACAATAAAAGATTTCTGTAGTCCATGACTTTAATTAGGGAAAAGGTGAGCATACAGTACAGATGAATTAACAGTTCAGGATGACGCACTTGCATTTATATTGAACACATCATGAAACTTTGTTTACTTTGTTTTATTTCTCGATTTTAGATGTTTCTATAATTTTCTGAAATTGCTGAAAGCAGTTTTAACTTTTGGCTTTTCCTCGTAAACCATATCCTGTACTCATAAGAGTAAGTCTCCCAGCTTTTTCCCTGAATACTCTAAAGCTTTCATGTTTTTTAAGAGATCAACATGTAACACTCTGTTCTAGATATGGCTTCTCGAGTGCATTATAAAACTTAGGAAGAACTTTTTGCACTTGTACTCTACAAAATAAAGATATAACCCCAGCATTATATATGAGCAAAAGCGTAAGGCTCTATGATATCTCTGCATCATTTTCATGTTTATGAGTTTTACATGAGATTTTAGTAATTACAGAAAAAAAAGAATTTGACTATTTTTGTTTATATTTTAATTTATCAGGTGTCATGTGCATATGACACCTCAGGTCATCCCGTCAGTAGCTGCTATAGCTGGGAGCATGATATTTTTGTCATTTCAAAGGCGTTTTTTTCTTATAGAGCCTATGTAAAACATTGTTTAAAAAATACTAGAAAAAAAAGAAAAGAACGTCATAGGCAAGCTTCTGCTAAAATAATTTAACATAAAAGGGACTGCACTATCAAGCAATCTTTTCAGAAGAGATTTACCGAAATTGAAATTCTTGGCCAAAGATGAACTTCAGAAAATACTAGGTAAATACTTTTATTTATTTCCCATTTGTTTTGTGCACTTATTTAAGGCCTAAATTAAACCAATTTCACTTTTGGCACAATAATACAATGCAACTAATTTTTGTTTAGTACTCTTCACTAAAAGTAGGTGAAGAGCACCGTTAACAAATTCTCAGGTTTTGATCTATCCATTCCCAAAAATCTGCATTATAAAACTTCAAGTTGGTAAAAAATCTTTCATTATTGAACCCAGGGTTTTTAATAAGAACATATTAAAAAAAACTGAACTAAATATGTATAAATAAATAAACAAACAAAATGTAGTTTTGTAAATAATTAGTGACAAGCATAATAACACAGTTTCATTTTACATAGTTTCAATTCACAATCATGAAATTCAATAAAATGAATTCTCTTGTGGTTTTAAAGGTTGTTTGAAATGGAAAACAAGGAATACTCTAAAGTTCCCTAAAGCCTTGCCAACATTTTTGCATTCACATGTGTTCTTTCTGCAGCTGCGTAATGTAGACACTCTGAAGCACACCAGTAAAATCAAGTCTATTCTATGGCCCTCGTTCACATTACTGAGGAGAAGCACAGTGCTTTTTTAAAAAAATGTGACATACTGCATATTTTCCGTGCCTTTTCATTACCCAGCGACCACCCTTTTTCTGTTTCATGATTCATGCAGGCAAACTCAAGATATGAATGCTCCAAGTGCAGTGGAGAAACAACCAGAGTATTGTTTCTGTCTGTAGCTCATCTTTAGGATTGTGATTGCCAAGATTGTCATTTTAATTGGAAAATCAAGTATTGTACTACCAGAACACCACAACATGATGACAGGAAAAGAGCCCATTAATTTTGTTTCACTAGAGAAATTTATTTACACAGTATAGGTCAGGCAGATGCATGCAGAATAGGTGTAGCAAAATGACGCCAGACAGTTACTAAATACCATTCTTTCTTTCTGTGTTAATGGTCTAAATTTTGTTGGTTTTGGAAAAAAGTTTGTTTCTCAAATATTTTTGTGAAGTGAAACTCCAAGTCTCACTGCAAGTTCAATTTTACGTGAATAGCTGGCTCATCACTATAAATGATGGCTTTCAAAAAGTTTTAAGTCCATTAATCAATGTACACTTTCTCTTTATTCTTACAAATAGAAAAAACAAAACAGTATAAGAGGGTGGGTGAAGAATTATCAACAGCTTAGCCAATTTTCCTTTGCTAGGAGGACTGTACTTTTGCAGTTTGCGGACTTGTAAATTTGTAAATTACCCTGCCATTAATTAAATGTTTGCATGCTTCAAAGACTTATAATATTTTAACATGCACACAACGTATACATTGAGTCTAACAGGCACACATTCTTTATTAAGCTCAACCTGTTCAAACGGTATTGCTTTGCATTCCAATTTAATTTGTCCCAGTTTGTTTCTGTATTTTGTTTTTTATCTATTTTTAAAGTATTAATACTTCTTGCATTATGTCACTACTACTTTTGTTCCTCATTGTGAACAACACGTTAATTCATTCACCTGTTCCACATAGAACAGGAGGCACTGTATCAAGGGGTCATCCATAAGCAGCTCATAAGAGCAATGTCAACACTCTTATAAATTCAGGCAAAAATGAGCTTTCTGCTCATTAGGTTGAATATCAAAATATCACTTTTTGATATTTTTGGCAAAATATTTTTGGTGGCCAAAGATTAGGTGTACCCCTAATATTCAGATCATGACTTGTTTCTGTTTGGTTAATTGGTTTTCATTTTGTTGAGTTTAATGAACTCTGAGCAGCAAATATGATTGCCTGGGAACCCTTTCATTTTCCAAGCTCAATCTGAAAGCTCTCTTTTGCATTTGAATTTAACATATGTAACCAAAGAATACTTCTGCTTAGAGTACTAGATTCAACCCTGTTATTGAAAAATATTTCTATATTAAGCACTGATTTAGGACTTTGTTGTTTCTTTATCATTCTGTTCTAATTTTTGGGCTTTCTTTTGTGCTAATATTTAATATTTCCTGGCATTTTCAGTAAATTATTTTTCTGCTTTATCCTGTAAATTATTAATTACCTTGTTGTTGTTAATATGTGGTTATAAATTAACATTATTTTTAAATTACATCATGGTTATGTACTGTAGGATTTTACCTATTAATTTTAATTGGCTCCAGGGTAAATTTGACAATGTAGACACTGTGTCAGACTATGGTTTATGGACAGATCTGTCTAGTCACCCAGGTTGCTCTTTACTGAGAATACAACCCCATGCTTGATTCAGTTTAGTCTGATTTTGCCCTTCATATGTTAACGAACCAACACAATATAGTCATGAATGAGTAGGTATCCAGGGCATAAGTCTTAATATTAACTTGCTCAGTCATAAGACAGGTACATGATTATCTGATTTCTATGTAAAAACCTGCATTTGTATCAGACACTATGCCTTGAAAAAACATGATTCTTTGATCCTATAGATGTGAATTCCACATAATAAATTTTATCACAAAATTGAACAGAAAAAGAAGAAACTGAAAACAAAGCTGGAAAAAGATGAGTACCTGTTTTTTTTTTTGATGTACTATATATTTACATTTGGGTTCCAATAAAGGAAAAGGAATAACTAGCTCTTCCTTGCTAAATAATAAATAACTGAAGGTGGACACATTAATTACTTATTTATGATTTTACATTTATTACTATAATATAAAAGGCAATAAACTACATATTAGTATATGAATGTGTCTGTCTTCTCCTTAAACACTCAGTTAGGAAAGAATGACATAAGATATTTTCATTTACAGTATTCTTGTCTTGCATTTCCAATAGCATTAAGACGCATTTCTTAAAAACTGCCTCACTGAAATAATACATTGTCTCTTTTTCGAGTATTACATTATAAATTATTTCTTTAAAACATTCCTGCAAACCTCAGTCTCTAGACTCATCAAAACAGTTTGTGAAACTGAATGATTTCAGGTGACTGGAATTTGAAAGGTGGATTAAGAAGGCACAAGACCATTGTTAAAATTTTGTATTGCTTTCATTTTCAGATGTCTGCCAAGAGCATTTGTTAACTATTTATGTTCAACTACAGTAAAAAGGTGTCATTTTGCTTGACTTCACACTACAGTAAAAAAGAAAAAAAGTTATTTTACACTGCAATCAAGTCATTAGGAAGGGCATATTAAGCATGTTAAATATAACTAGCAATATTTTCCACTTAGAGTTTGTTCATCCATGCCAATCACTGTCTGTGTGAAGAGGTTTTTTTTTTTTTCAACGTTTGTCCCATTTTCCCTGAGTCCTTCCAATCTTAAAAATGTGTATATGCTAGGTTGAGTGGTAATCCATTGAGTCCAGATGTAAGTATTAGATTTGTCATATTTACATTTTAATTTCAAATGTTTAATAAACATTTATTATAGTTTGAATATTTAGTATTGAACTGAAAATTGTAAATGCCTCCATTGAGCACTGCCTACTCCATGCACTGCTATGTAATAGGATTGAAATTATAAAAGCCATCATTTTACTTACACCTCACTTCCAAAAACAGTGTATTTTAGTTTGGAAAGCCTTAAACTAATTTACATGTCTAAAGTCTTTTTTTCTTTTAAAATAAAGGCTATTGTAAAGAACTTCCTCTCTAATAGCTGAAGGAGCCCACCAGCTATTGACTTTTGAATCTGAAAACTCCTGCCAACAGCAGTGACTGAAGATTGATTCCTATTTTAAGTTGATATCAGATTTTCTGCATGCACAGACTGACATGATCAATGGTAAACCAGATAAGCATGTACTTCATTATTTGCATTTTAAACTACCCTTTGCACACAGTGAGGTAGTGCTAACTTTGAATGGAAAAAAAAGCAGTTCACACAGTCACTTTGCTCTGTGCCAGCTAGAATATGCAACATCTCTTTTATATAAAATGGAGCAGTATGAGTTTTGATGCCTCACAAATTCAATAACTGAATGTACCAAACATAACACTGTAATATTCAGCAGGTTAATTCTTTAGTTTTCAGTCACCTACAACAAACAACACAAAGTTGGATACTACAGTAATTGCTCAAGCATTGCATTGTTTTTTAAGTATGCTATTGCAGTTCCTATGTTATTTTCAGTTGTTTAATTGATTTGTGTTCCATAATACTGTTTAGTAAACCAATCACTTAAACTT
Source organism: Erpetoichthys calabaricus (assembly GCF_900747795.2). NCBI lineage: Eukaryota > Metazoa > Chordata > Cladistia > Polypteriformes > Polypteridae > Erpetoichthys > Erpetoichthys calabaricus. Next base: position 115,758,320 of record NC_041397.2, read on the forward strand.
ATTTGGCCAATCACTGACATATTCAATTTCCCCAAATCTAGATCTGTTGTTTTCACTTCAGTATTAATATTAAAGGACGTAAGGCACATCAATAATGTCTGTGGATATAATACAAAAAAAAACCAAAAAAAAAAACCAATATAGTATCTTATGGACGTAAGGCACATCAATAATGTCTGTGGATATAATACAAAAAAAAAAAATATAGTATCTTATAGAATTAGACAAGCTCTGAACTATAAAAAAAAAATTATGGATAACAAATGATAATTAAACATCTTGAACCAATCTCTATGTGTATTACAAACATGCAAAATAAGTTGCTTGTCAGCAGATATCCTTTGTTCAAAAAACACAGTGCTACCCATGTGTTCCAGCAGCTCTGAGCTTTCAAATGTGCTAAACAGAACCTAATTAACTGATGTGTCTGCCAAGGCTGATTTGATAATCAGGGTCGATTATTATAATAAAACCTTTTTCTCCTATCCGAAGTTGCACATAAAATTTTAATTCAAGGCTAAATAAGATAAAGAGAAGATAATAGGAAGTTAGGCAAATCTCATCTTACTAACAATAAGCTGGTCTGATTTTTCCAAAGCAAGTGAATCATGTGACTTCCCAAGCTGTAAATGTCACTGAAAAATGTATCTACTCAGTAGATCACTGTTAGATCAATGACTTGGAAGGAAAATACAAGATGTTGTACCAAACAGCTAAGATAGTTGGCCATTACAAGCAGTATGACACACAGATGCTTCTGCTTTCTCCAACTTGATCCGCAATGCTTGCAAATAAGTATGTGAACAAGGAAAAAAGGTGCTTTGTTTTTTATATTCAGTCCACTGTGAAAAAGGTCAATCTGGTATTTTTAAAAGCTATACCTTACCTCACATCCCAATGGTCTACAAAACGAAATGTGATCCTGCAACATTTCCATCTCAAGGTTAATAAAACAGGAAGTACAAAGCAAGTGAATCTGACTTTACACAACTGCAGCAAACTGTTCCTATGGTGCCTAATGTGGTAAGAAGTGCCCCTCTCAGTACAAATGCAATTGGATAGGACCATAAAAAGTTCTGAATAAGTTTGAAGAGCATCTTTCAATGTGATCAACCAGACTGAACAGGTAAAACACAATTGTACTTTTTCACCTCTTTGAAAAGAGTGAAAATATGAGTTGTTGTAGGCTAATAAATGTAAGATGTGCAACATTTAGAGTAAAACCTGGACAAACAAATGCACATTTTTAACATTTACTCAGAACATGTTTTTGAATAGCTTTCTTGACAATGTTAAGTTCCTTCTACCTTGGAAGGCTGCAAAAACATCAACATTTTCAGCTCAAAAATTTGAGTCTTTTATATCTGAATGTGAAAATAATTATATTTTACCCAATGTTTTCAAATAACATTTCCAAAGAACGTATGTTAGATTTTTTAATACACTGTGCTGAAATGTAAGTAGATATAGTGCGTATGAAATAATATAAATAATTTGAATATTTAATTTTCACTTATAAGATCACTGCTTGTGAGCTCATGTAACAGGGACACATGGGAAGGACTTTGACATGACAGCACTGCTTAACCTTTCATCTTCATGGCTTGCAACTCAGAACAACCCGAACTGGAAAAGGATTCATGAACTAAATGCCATGCTTTCTCCGCTTCCTTGACTTTCAGCCTCGACTATATTTAAATGCCTAAAACAGCCACAGTAGCTTCAGAAGAGAACACATGGTGAAAGACCACATTGGTAATGCCTGAACCACTACACATTCTCTTCAAAACTTGTTAAATGGTAATAAATTAGGTCACTGTCTGGTACCCCAACTTTTTGTGACATATTGGGTCTCTTTTTTAAACAACATAATAAATTTGTTAAAATAAAATGAGAATACAATAAAGTTGATAACTTACATTATCTCCACCAGAAACATCAAAATGCAAAACTGAATATTAGAATATATTAAAATGAAAACCTTCCTCACTACTGTATTTGTTGTTTAAGGCTTACACTTATAAGTAATACCCAGCTTGGATTCTTTTGAATTATGCTGGCCAACTTATATATTTTACTATTAGCCTGTTATATTAGCAAAATTTAAATAATCTGTTATATCTACCTGTAATTACAAAATATTTCATAAGTGCAACACAAATGCACATGTGCATGCAAGAAGTGCTTTTGAAAAAGTGAAAGGAGCTTAGAGCACCTCAGAGGTGTGACTAATACAGACAGTACATACAGTATATGTATGTATTGTGTTGACAATTTTTTTCCAAATAGGCACATATTAAACACTTTTCTGCTTAAAATGAAGGAAACTGGCAAGTCCTTGCATTATGGGACTTTCTTGGATTTTGTCAGAGGAAACAGACAAAAGTAATGTTTTGGCACATTCTTCTGTGCCAATATTGGCGTAATTTATACTTTATGAATGATGCATCTGAAAAAAAAAATAGACGTGTAAACACTTTTATTTATTATAGAAGGGACAAGCTTAAAATCATTTAATGTAATATGAATACTTTTAACTTTGAAAAGCATTCTTGTTTACACTGGGAATAAAAAACATGGACAGGCCAATTGATTTGATTTTTCCCCAGACATGACTATTCTGATATATTTTAAAAATAAATAAATAATACATTTTATTTATATAGCGCCTTTCCCATGCTCAAGGCACTTACAGAATATAATAAAGAACGGCAGAATATACAGTATATAGCATTGTACAAACCAGATAAATAAATAAAGAAGATTAAGACAGTACATTCTGAAAAAAAAACAGACAACATAATTTTAGGACTGAGCTAGGTCGAAGCTTAACCCAGGTGTACTGAATACAAGACTAGAATTAGTCCTTCAAACGACCCGTATGCAGAAATGCTCAAAAATATCTTGTGATTTAAACCTTTTCAATTTTAAGACTGGCGATCCTAAATTGTCCCTAGTGTGTGTGGGTGTGTGTGCTTGTGCCCTGTGGTGAGCTGGCGCACTGCCCAGGATTTGTTCCTGCCTTGCGCCCTGTGTTGGCTGGGATTGGCTCCAGCAGACCCCCGTGACCCTGTGTTAGGATATAGTGGGTTGGATAATGGATGGATGGAAAATTGACAGCCATATCTTCCATCAAGTGCTACAGCAGCATCCTGAGAATCTTAAACCACAAGACATACAAACACATTTAAGTTCTATTGTGGGAGCAATTTAACACTGGTTATTTAGTAAATTGGGTGATAACTTATAGCATATGTCTCTGAAATTACCTGTGGTTGTAAGCTGAAAGAACCACTGAATAGGATTCACTGCTATTCTCACACAATTAGCCCCTAAACAAAGAGCAGCCTCATACAGCTCGTACCACTTAGAAGCAATGCAGTACCAAGGAGTACTATGATGTTAATAATGTTTCTAATTTTAAATTAGGCACCAAATTGATATGTTTTATTGGAAGAATCGGAGAGTGGGATATTAAGATCACTTGTTCTGCTGTGTCAATAATGCAAAACAGTCATTGTGCATCCAATCTGCAAAAAGCAGGCTTAATCAGTGCTATCATTATAATCTTCGTTATGTTGTACCTTTCTATGGCATATTGGTGGCAAATAAATGAAAGAGATTAACATAAACTTTTCTCATAGCCCTTTGAAACAGACTAACAGTTTAAAAAAAAAAACATTGCTGATAACATATGTGGAATATACAGTTTTGACTATTGTATATAAATATGATCTTATTGAAATAAAGAAAATTGCATTTAGGGAAATTCACCAAAAACTATTAGACCTTTAATTAGAATGTGCCTGTGAAAATGAAGAAAAGGAAAACAAAAAATGAGTCCACCTTACTATGCAATGTCAGCAAAAATAACAGAGCTAAATGCATTATAGGTCCAACATACAAATGTGTAGTACATTTTGATGAAAGTTTAAATATCTGAATTTTGTACATAAATCTGCAGTTGAATAAATTAATTCAAATATGAACGTTCATACAAAATAAAGCTACTTTTTCTTTTTTTACAATTTGCAGAGGAAGGTATAATTGATTACTGTCATAACAAACGTGGAGAAATCCACTCAAATCACTTGACTATTAGCTTCAATGTCCACTTTGCACAATGATTGTACTTCAAAAATCTTCCCTAATATATAAACTGAGACATGTGTACTGTAAGTAGTCAAAAAGGAGCCTCAATTACATTGTCTCAACAAATCCATACAAATAGTCTTGTTTTCTGTTATTCTAAATGAGCTGCAATTACAAGAATCTACACATTAAACAGATTACTACCAGAAGCCGTTTGTAGAAACAAATTGTGAAAAATTAACAGACAATGGTCTGAACCAAAAAAATCTTTTGGATCATCATTCTTTTCTAACTGGCACCTTATCAATATATCACTCCTATTTATTTAACATATAATCATTTCACAATATTATACACAAATCAGGAAAACTTAACAGTGTTTTGCTAAGGTGAAAGTGACATACCAAACAAACAACAATGGGTAGCATCAGGAGTAGAATGGAAAAACTTAAAAACCAGGAACAGAAACAGGTACGAAGATGATCGGATCATTCAATTAAAGCCTAATACATAAACCAAAAATCATAGAACACTCACCAAAAATCATATGTCCCTATTAGGGCTGAGCCGATGGTTGATGATTGTCTGGATACATCATTGATGTAATTAAAAATCATTGATTGGCTCCAAATACTTGTTCCAAACTGCTGCCATCATTTTTTTTTTTTGTTTTATAGTCTTGCATGCTTCACAAGAAAGCTGTCAGGCGCTCACATTCACAGCAGGAGGCATGTGAGATTGCTATGCTCTGCTAGTTTAGCAAGAGTGCACTGTTGCTGAGGGAAAGCAGCCTGGTCAGTTCATCACACACAAAGTTTGAATGGGAAGAGCGCAAGTATATATGTAGCACCACACTGTTGTGCTGCACGCAGACTCCAAGAGCCCACGGTTTCTCATTCTTTACATCTCTATTTTAGGTAATGAACATTCACTGTGGCCGGACAAGTTAGAATTCCTTTGCGACTTTGGCAGTTTTATCCCTTTTAAAGGGTCCCCTGCAGCTGTCCATCTGCGTGATGGCTCATACTGTGGGTGACTGATCCATGAGCTAAAGTAACATGTCAGTGAAGTTATAGTATTTCTCATTCACCAGTTCTTTTCCTAACTTACTTATCTTGAGCAGGGTCATGAGGCAGCTTGAGCCTATCCTTGTGGCGTTATAAAGTATTTTACATAAACTATGCAGTGGACAGATACGGCAAGTGGCGGCATGGTGGAACTTGTTTGGTCTTGAGGACAGTGCTTGAAGTGGGCCGGTACCATCAGTGCCCATAAATTCAAGAGAACACCCAACCCTCCGATATCATGTATTAATATACAGTTAGATCCATAAATATTTGGACAGAGACAACTTTTTTCTAATTTTGGTTCTGTACTTTACCACAATGAATTTTAAATGAAACAACTCAGATGCAGTTGAAGTGCAGACTTTCAGCTTTAATTCAGTGGGATGAACAAAACGATTGCATAAAAATGTGAGGCAACTAAAGCATTTTTTAACACTGCATCTGAGTTGTTTCATTTAAAATTCATTGTGGTAATGTACATAACCAAAATTAGAAAAAAGTTGTCTCTGTCCAAATATTTATGGACCTAAATGTACATACACTCCAAACTCCAACAGGGAGGATGTTGTGTAAAAGTAATAATGATTTGGGAGGAGGAGCAAGACATTGACTAAACAGAGTACTGCAAGAAAACTGGTTGTAGAGCAGTAGAGCAGCTAATTATTCTCACCCCACTGGTATCTCTCTATTTCTCTAACCCTGAGGTAATGGTATTGTACACAATTGATGATTTGAAGCAACTATGTGAACTTTTAGGACATCATACGGCTCTAGTTCTTACAGAGATTTAATACCAACTATTACATGCAAATATTTTGAAATTTATTCACAAACTTGGACATTGATGAGACAATGTCAACATCTTTCATAGCATTGGGGACTGAAATAATAATGATACATTTTCACTAGCAACTGGTCATTGCAATGATAAATCAGAAGGATACGGTCATAATAACACAACATGAGATGGTGGCACCCTCAATCAAACTAAAAATACAAAATGAAAGTGCTGAAATATAAGTAAAATGATGACAATAAGAATGAGAGGTATGGCCAAAAATTCATAACATGGTATAATTAAATATGTTCACATTATCAGTAGATAATGTAGTATAATGAATTTGCATATACTTTTCAGATTAAAACATATTTTTAAACAAATAAATGTATTAATGATTAAGTCTACACACAGGCATGTCTTTTACCCATTGAAAGGCTTTTTAAAGCTCTGCTTCTGAAATTTAACAACAAGTATTCACCTTACAATCTAGACCCAATAAAAGGGTAGCATCATTCTCACTCACTCACTTACCCAGTTACTCATGCTGCCACCAAGCAAACACAGGACAAGACACAGTTTCTTCCCATTCTCTCACCCTGCTTCAACCCACTGGCTTTAAACATACATATATTGTCAAACCCACTTAATTCTGGGGATGGCAGGAGTAGACTGGTTTCACGGACATTGGAGGCATACATCTAGTTGAACCACACATCACTTGGAGCAATAGTCTTAAAGGGGTAAGCTCACTTATTACATATAATTAACATGCAAGTCCCTACTCTAGAATGTCACCTTCAAGACACTAATACAATGGCATAAAATCATATTTACAGTTTTATTTTTCATGCACAGGTTTGAACTTTTGAGATACAAGCAAATTTACATTTAAAATTTTTCCACTAATCATCGGCAAATATTTCTTTTGATATCCATACCACAAGAAAATATTCATTTGGTATGCCAATTCAACCAGTATATCAACCACTCTTGGATAATAATAATTTATTATCACACCAAAATCAAAAGTAAATTGCCAATCACGTAAAAAATTGTATTCAGGATGTTTCACAACCTTGAAATCATACCTGTGGGAGTTTCAAGGCAAAAGAAGCTACACATATTAAAATATATAAAGAAATACTACTGTAAATAAATAATAACACCAAAAGCACAATGTAAAATACAAATGGGAAGACAAGTTTAGATTGTGCCAAGAACAAAAAGCATCTAAATAAATAAAAACATACTCAATAAGTTTTTTTCCCTGAAATTTAAAATAAGTTAAACAGAAGAAATAGAAGAAATACAGAGAAACTAATTTCTGTCATTTGATCTTCCGTTAGAGGCCAAAATGCTGCTAGTATCCATTGTCAGCCTACTCCTCTGTCCATACCAACATGGTGCTAAGAAGACTGACACATTTTGAGACCTTAATCCTTAACATGAAAACTACATGAAATGAAACAAAAACATATGTATTATACATATATAAACACACACACACACATATATACTGTACATATATAATGCTCAAAGCACAAAACAGATATGAAAAACAAACTAATAAAAATCAACACACATCTCCTACAGCTAGTAACCAACATGATATACTGTAAATAGTAGCAGTAGTAGTCGTAATAGTAGTAGTAGTACTAGTAGTGAGTATAGTAACACCAACTAGGACTTACACCCCTCAACAACATAATTCTAGTATTAAACAATCATAAATAAGGAAACTAAACTGTCTTTGTAAACAACAAAAAATATTCATCTCATTTAGTACATTGAGAGTAATAAAACTGAACTTAAAGACGTGAAAGGCATCTCTGTATAACAAGTGGTTATTAATATTACCGTCAATGGGGCAATCCTGATGATTTCATTCACAGTGAATATTAGATCATCCGCCCTCAGATCATCTTCCTTAAAATACCTCGTGACCATACATTTATCTGAGAATAGGGTAGTGTGGCTTTTGTTTTAGGCATCTCGTATACACAGTTCTATTCGTCTTACCTAGATATATTACAGGGCAGGAACAACAATCACAAGTAAACAAATCCAAATCATATTATGTGATATCATCTACTCTTAAATTCTGGTCCGTACTTGTAAAATTTTTATTTTTATACTGTATTGAGGATTTGTTCTGTCATGTGTATTGTATTGTATTTGACCCCCTTCTGTTTGACACCCAACCTACCTGGAAAGGGGTCTCTTTTTGAACTGCCTTTCCCAAGGTTTTTTCCATTTTTTCCCAACAAGGGTTTTTTTGGGAGTTTTTCCCTTGTCTTCTTAGAGAGTCAAGGCTGGGGGGCTGTCAAGAGGCAGGACCTGTTTAAGCCCATTGCAGCACTTCTTGTGTGATTTTGGGCTATACAAAAATTAATTGTATTGTATTGTAAACAACACCTTTTTGTGCCAGAATCCAATTTACGTTTTAACTTAAATAAGATGATATATGGTAACATTATCATCTTCTTGGGCATTTACACAGTAGGTACATCACATGCAGTGATAATGTTCCATTTAACATTCCCATTGGGATTAATAAAGTATCTATCTATCTATCTATCTAACATAAGAAACCCCTGAAATGGCCTTACCACAAGTTCATATATTACCTCAAAGCCTCTAAAGCTGTCCTTAAAAAGGATGGCAAATAAGGTTAGTTTCTTAAAAACTTATGAATGTTTGAGTATATTTTATTTTACCCCTTTGGCTTGACTGGAAAACATAAGGGTACCAATCAGGCTACAGTGTTTGAGGTTTGCTTTTAGTAAGGTCAAATGGGCCACCCTATGTTCATAAATATCTTTCTTATGCTTTTTTAAACCACTTTCCTGCTATACATTCTTTAAGAAAGCTCTCTAGCTTCAACCATAGCTTCCTGCTTTATAAAGGAAATTTCTGGGTACCTCACAAATTGAGAGACTAGCAAGTAATTGATAAGTACTCTGTGTGGAAACTGTACGTGTGGAGAAAAATATTTCTATCTCTTGGTTTTTAGTAAACTGCAAATGAAAGGTGAATCAGCTCATTGGCAAACATTTGAAGTGAGAACATTTTATATGCATAAGATTTATGTCTTGATATTTTTCTTCCATTGAATAGTTCAAAGGAAAGATTTTAACATTTTATAATCATGTGTAATTATGTAATTACAATCAGAAATTCACTATTAACTATAGTATGAAAACAAACAACATTCCAGAACATATTGATTAAAACTGAGTTGGGTCATAATACTGCCAGTAACTGAATATTCCTGCTCATACTGTGGAGAATGATGAGATACTTGAAATCCATTTTCACTACTAAAACTAATTAAAATGTATGGATTATGTCAATGGTTTCTCTGATTAGCTGTAACAAATTGGCATGTTTGCCTATATGGATATGTTTTCAACTTTAATCTCAATGAGATAAAAAGTGAATAATTTGCAATATTTCACAGAATCAAACTACAATTACTATTTATTACAAAATGTAATAATTGTAGAAAAATTGCAATATTATTGCATAGTGAATCAGGTATCAGGATATCAACATATCATGGGGTGCACTTGGTGATTCCTATCCTGGTGGTGAATACAGTACATAGTATATTTACAGCTTTAATTAATTTGTTAGTTTATTATTTAAACCATTCAGTTCATCAAATACCCATGAACAAGAGGTGACAATCAAAATTGAGCACAAGATAATAAATAGCCAAGTATAGCTAGGCACCTCACTAGTAGCCCAGATCCAAATTTTAGTCACCAGGCAACATAATATACTGCTCTTTGGGACGTGGGAAGGAAATCTGAGTACCCAGAGACAAAAATCACACAGATGCAATTAGAATGTGTAAACTGTAAGAATGCGTTAAATTCACACAGGCTGCGCCTTGGCTGGAATTTGGTGCTGGGAGACAACAAGGCTAACAACAGTCCTACATTTACATTATTAATCTCTTTTCAGGACCTGCTCTTCTAATTCAGGATAAACTATCTGGGATATAAACGCATACACAAACAGCAGTAACTGCATTGTATTGTCTCTACATTTTAGTTGCATTTAATTTTGAAATGTATGACTAAATTGTGAAAAGGTCTCATTTTTACTTGACTGACAAAGCAGGGTTAAAAATCTGAAATTATTTGGCTAACTTTTTAATCACCCCCCTCATATTCCCTAATGACAGCTTTTCCTAACCTACTCTCACCTTTTTTTCATTTCATATGCTCTGGCTTGGTTCTCACCCTCACATTCTAAATAGATTACCTGCTCTTTACTTTTCAGTTGCATACCTGATGAAGGCTATATAGCCGAAACATTGGGTCTTTAACCCTCTTTCCTTTCCAGCGTGGAAATAACCTTTAACCTTTTTTTCCCTTTGCAGTGGTTCGCTGATCAGTCCTACACTAACGTCACTGTTTTAGCAATAAGCACATTTAACCATTTCAGCAATTTTTCAGCCAGTTCTCTCTGCATATTTTTCTTTTAAATGAACTATAGCTTATAGCACTGCTAATTACTGTACTTATACAAAAGGTTTATAAAATTATAATCAACAATATTTAACCCTACTTATAAAATATGCCGTTCCAAACTAATAAAGTACTGTGAACTAGGTGGTGTAAAAGATGTCCACAGTCACCAACATCCCAATTAGCTGCCACTCCAAAACTGATAAGAATTAGGATAATCTGATTTTCTTTAACATTAAATTAAACTGTTAAAAACCTGGCATCATCTCTCTGTCAATCAGAAATTCTCCAATTTCAGTGAGACTGCATCGATAAAACACTCATAAACATTATGCATGAATAAATGGATATGCATGTACTATGTTTAAAACTGTATTGAAGCTGAAAGGGTTAGTCTGCTTGATAAACCTTGGTATATTTTGACAGGTGTGATCAAACCTTGCTCTGACTGTATGCTTCACTGAAAATGTCTTACTTTATACATCTTTACAGTTCCTAAGAAAGAGGAGAAAAAACTAAAGAGAACATATAGGATAAGACACAACTCTTATTTATGTATAGTTATATAAATTAACGGTGTCAATTACATTCTGATTACAAATTACCATGCATTTACAGTCAACTGTTACTTAGTTAACACTACCTAAAAAGGTTTAACATTTAAACATTAAGCATTTTTTTAAGAAACAAAACTTAAAAAGGAACAAAAAAAATCCTTCTTAGCCCTCTGTTTACACTCTAGACCTCTCAAGCTAGTGCCTTATCCACTAAAGCAAACCTTAGTCAGCAGTTCGAAAGGCTTCCCACATTTCAATGTTTCACCCCATGTCAGAGAAGCTGTACATCTGAGTGATGCTTAACATCTGATCAAACACGCTCTAAATCCTAACGGTGGACACTGCCAGGCACACTGGCAACCATCTACATAAATTAGAATAGGAAAAATAGAAATAAAAGAATACAAAAAATAGAAAACAAAGACTGCCATACTATAGACATAAATTGACATTCATATAGCAGTAGACAATATAAAAGTGCATTTTAAAACTGAATCAAAAGATTTTCAGATGTCCCTTCTAAAGATTGGTGTTAATAAACCCATCAACAAGAATTTTAAACAGGAACCAACTAACATAATGAATGTGTTTTAGAGATCTGAAGACTTTAATAAAGAAACAAGCTCAGGTGTAATTTGACAATCTCAAAAGCTACAAATTGGCAGAAATGCATTAAAACTTCCATGCACAGAATAGCCAAAAAGGCAGACATCAGTTGGCTGCTTTCCTTACATGATGGATTGTAAGCAATTGTGACTGTGTTTTGATGAATTAGAAATCTCATGAGTAACTACTTAAAATGTATTTCCAATTTCTTGTATATACCTCACTTTGTTTCCTTATTTACATATTTCATGTAAACAGGCAATGATCAACTAATTAAGATATTAATTGGGTGTTAATGAAATACTTCCTTATTGAGGCTTTTCCTTAAGTGTGTTCAGAGATAGCTTGCAGTGTGAAGTTGAGCTTTGCTGCAAAAACATATGAACATCTGTGTTGTTTCCCAGCATTGTAAATTCTAGAGCTGTATTCATCTTATTTCACTAAAGGTGAATGACTAGATTACGTAATTTTAGAGTGGATAATTTCTGATTTCCACCTGCTGGATTGAAAGCCGAAATGGAATATGATTTTGCACTCATGTCCTATCAAATAAATACCTTACAAAGAAACAAGTGAATGAACTTCAAAATGAAGACACAAGAGGCTATTTAGAGCTTTAATATAGCAAAAAACAGTACTTTAGAAAACATAGTTTTTAAATACCTTAGCTTTATATTTTACTTTATTTTTATGTTTTGTAACATTACATATATGATACACATGTACAAAAATGTGAAGGCTATATCAGACATGCAAATTAGGCTTAAAAAAAATACTCACTAGCATGATGGGAACACCCTCCCCCAAAAAAGCTTAACACTCAGTCTCAACTGCCAGCTTCTTATGAGTCTAAACAACTGAAAGTTATTCATTAATCAATCAACATGCTCAGCAAATAGAATGCTAGCCATTAAGGCACAAAACGTGTAGTCTTGAGTATTGAAAAATGAAAGAATTCAGGAACACTTTGCACTAAAAAAAGGGCTCATAATGACTAGTATTCATTTAATTGAGCATGCTATTACTAAATCAATGAATAACTTAAACAGATGGATTTGGCAAATACGACAAATGAATCCATCATTTAACAACCCAACTTTTTAAAGTCAACTGCAAGAATTTATTCAAAAGGAAAAACATATTACAAGACTGCTGAAATCTGCCCCCGAATTTGTCTAAGGATATGGAAATATAGTATATCCATCTTCAGAAGCAGCTTATGATGTTAGGTACTTTACAATTTTGTTTGCATTAAGATGCTCATATTTTATTATTTAAAAAATGTTAGCAAGAAAGGCTAATTTCTGGTTATACCACTAAAGTATCAAACATTGTATTTTCCTTCTATACTGTATTTGTTAAGTGGTTTTGAAACATACATTTATTAAATATGACTATCACTGAACATCTACTGTAGCATTTAAAGCACTTTACATAATGTGCAGTGATTACTAACCTTATGCTGATGTATGTCATTTTTTACATGTAGTGGGTAATGTACACAATTGACTCAAATAAGCTTCTTATACAGTTTGTTTAACTTACTATACTACTATAGTTGGAATATTAGGTATTTAAAATGATGATTATTTAGGTTCTGTGTTTAACACAAATTTCTACACAATGTTTAATATTTCATCCAATGCACATTAAATCATAAGGGTGTTGAATGCGTCATGGTTTTTCCTTTTCTTATGGCATTTTCTTGTACTGTTTATTTTCTGTCTGGTTTCTCTATGTGAACAGATGTGCTTCAACACTTTACTAGGATATTCAGTACTTGGTGCTTTTACGATTCTCAGGCAGGTCTCTTTGTGAAGCGTACTATTTAAAGCAGTATCCGGTGCCAAGTTCTATTATGCCCTGGTGATATATCGAATATTTGATATAGTTTTATAAAACATTCCATAATCTTTTTCAGTTCAAAGTACTTTATAGGAAACCAGTGTTGCAGCTTTGCCACGTGACGATTATCTTAAAATCACTTTAGACTGTCTTAATTCACAATGCCAGGTGAATACACACCGTCTATTTAGTGTGCGCTTTAATGCACTTTACTATCTAAAGGTAATGAAATATTACATATTTCTAGCAACTGTCTTGTTTGTTCCAGCGTGTTATAATCAATCCGTGATGCCGCTGTTTTTCACATCACTTTGCACGTGCACACGTACTTATTGTGACAGTGATGCGTGCTTCCACTTTACTCTGCTATCCACATCTACCATTTGCACCACGTTCTAATTTACCGTACTGCATTTATTTGACTAAATTAAGACAACAGAATACGTGCACCAATATATCTTCGAGGAAAAACTTTTTTGACAGACACCCATGCCGAGTGCACACCTCGATCTCTCCGTGTTTTTTCTTGCTCGGAATAAAAAGAAGTCTGCAGGACTGATGTAAAATGCACAGCGAAGCGAAGATGGGTAGACAACCCGGCAGGCGCACGGTCTCGCTTCGATGCGGGTACGCGCAGCGCCCAAGTCGCCAGACTTGGGGCTACCGATCTTCTTCGCGATGGACGGACACCTGCTGCAGCTCGCTCTGGGTATCTCTGCAAACATCTGTAGCTTCCACTTGGGATTTATTACGCTGTCGGTGATGCTAACGCGAATGCACTAAATTCCATGACTAAGCTTGCAGAGAAAATAATTTGAATAAAAAACAAATGCTGCTAGACGAACTCACCTTCTGAGTTGTTCCCTCATTGCTGCTGAAAGGACGACTAATCCCTATAACACCTAGATGGTTCCAAAGATGGGAAAAGGACAACGGAAAGGAGACGAAGTGTACAGGAGCTGAAGCGCACAGCCGCCACCACTGGAGTGGTGAACCGCACTGAGGTGGAACTACTGCGAGGGCGCGCGTACGCGCGCTCACGCCCTTTTCTCTTTCCTCTCTCTCTCTGTCTCTCTCTCTCCCGTTTTTCCCTGAGCGCAGCGGTGGCGAGCACTGGCAGATGTGGTAATACAAGGAGACCTCTTCAAACCCCACCCGCAATCACAGGCGCGCGCTCGCTCGCTCGCTCTTGAACTGCACGAATTCGCGCGTAGCCGGTGTCGAGGAGTATGATGTTCACGTACCGAATCAGTGTTTAATGGAAGACAAAAATCTGACTTGAGTGTCACATTTTTATATACGTTGGAAGCCAGATACAGCGAACTATAGCAACTGCACAAAATGTAAAACAAGAAAACTCAAGACTCGACGTTCTTTCGACTGACCCTTGATATCGCCACCTATAGAACAAAGCTCATCGCCGAGTATCAGCCTGTGCATATTCGTTTGCCTTCAGAAGTCTTAATCTGTAAAACAAAAAAAGAACTAAAATTCGTCAATGAATGTTTGCATACAGCTGGATTTCAAAAGGTCGCAAGGGGTTGACTTGTGGCGATAATGACACGTGCCTTACAATATCGGACCATAAGACACGCTGCGCTTAAACATTCAAACGAACACGTAAATACAATAATGTAACATTTAACACTCGCCGTGCTTTACTCAAACTTCCTGGAGGTGTTGGGCGTGCACGGGAGCCTGGCGCATGCGTCAGTGAAGTCTCCATTCTCCGCCCCCAATGTAAACTGCTTGGAAGTTCATCGCAGAAGTAGCGCACCTCTTGTGTACGGGCTTACATGGCAAGGTGAGAAGCATTGCCAGCTGCTTTATAACCACCCCCACTCGCTCACCTCCGCCTCCTTCTCCTCTTGAAGGGCTTTTTACAAAGTGTACGTGATTAACTGTCACAGAGCTTGCGGAAACCGCATTCGATATGCACGCCACTGTTTAAAGCCAATTTACAACAGGCACATCTGCACCCCGCGGCGCAAACATTATGGATTCTAAATTGCTGCAGAAGGCTTCTACATGATGACCGTCTCGTAGACTGACTGGTGGTCGTCCGTGCTTTGAAATCTGCTCCTTGAAATGCTTTATGGTTATCACCATGAGATTCGCAATGCTAAATGCGGGCTAATGATGGACTGATGAACGATCGCCCACTGTACTGTGCGTTTGCAACACTTTTTTTACATTGTTTTTATTTGTTCCTCCACTTTTTAAAGTTTAGACAGGCGGCTTCCGGGATTTAAGGTTAACTGGGAATTGTGATAGGCATAGAGTATGGGCCGAGGTCTTTTATTTATTCCCAAATATGAACTCTCTAGAGATAATGATCTAAAGCATAAGCCTACTGGGTTTTGTTTCTTTTTCCTCTCCTGTAATTAATATTAATGTAAGACCTAATTTAATTTATAATTAAAATGAACATAAGATAGCCTATTCAGTTAGAAAAAGTTCATCTTATAATCTGAGGAGAACATTTTTGTTTTTGTTAAAACCCTGATCATCAATATTGATGTGTACACCATTGTAAATAAGTACACTACAGATGAAAAAAAATATGTTGCCTGTACTTTTTATCTAATTCTCATTGGTATAGTACAGGGGTCAGTTCATTCATTTTACAATCCCATTTAATGAATTTGAGGTAGTCAAACCCTATGCCAGCTGCCCTGGGTGCAAGAGAGGTGCCAGCCAATTGCTGGGCACATTCACACAAGGCCAGTTCATAGCTGTCTGTTAATCTAAGATTGATGTTTTAAGGATATGGGAGGAAATTCAAACAAGAAAAATACAAGCAGACATGGGAGAAAACACAGACTCTATTGTGAGTTGAATCCATGGTTCTGGCACTCAGAAAACACTACTAACAACTGGTCTACCCTGATTAATCAAAAATGATCAATTCATTAATAGAACTTGTTGTTTAATTAGATAGTTTGTTCCAACTCTTCATCAGCAATCTCACAGGTTAACAATATTGTGGGGTTTACTTCTCAATGAACTTCAAAAAGAACATTAAACAGTCTTTTTTAAGTGTAAAGGGGTTTAAGTAGTCTAGGGTGACTGTTACAGTGTATATTTTTGTTTTAGATCAGTCATATCTAAGCCATGGCTGGATTAATTTTTTTCTTAAATAGCACCCAATTACAAGTGAAATACAAAATAAAAAAGTAGCCAACATTAAGACAGTAGACGTGGTACCATCTGCATCTACTGTACATTTATTCACTATAAAGGAAAAAAAAAAATCAGAATAAAAAAAGTTAAGGGGTTCTAAGTCACACTGGCCTAAAACATTTTGTTGATTTTCTCATAATCCTGCTGCTTCTGTAGTCCTGCTAGAGGAAAGTAAGAGACTCATAGTCTGGTGCTGCAGTGGAAGCAGGAGGATCATCTAAATTTCATTTCAGCTTGAAATTAGTATATGTATATATGTATATATATATATATATATATATATATATATATGTATATATATATATATATATATATGTATATATATATATACAGTATATATATATATATATATATATATATATATATATATAGTGAAAGATAGAGGCACTGTCGACCCCTTCAACCCTCAGATCAGACACCAGATAAAAGTCCAATATGACTTTATTTTATAATAATTATGTGCACCAAGCACACTCCACTCCACTATACTCATAAATAACACAATAATAAATCAATAATCAATCAATCCTCCACTTCCAGACGCGTTGCCACCCTTCCACCCAGCTCAGCTCAACGTCTGGGATTTCCCACAATCCTTTTATAGTCCTTGACCTGGAAGTGGTTCTGTCCCTCAGTCCATGTGACTTTCTATCACTTCCGGGTCAGGTAAAAACTTCTCCTTTTCTTCAGCCCGGAAGTATATCATTTCTTCCGTTCCCGTGACTTGGAAATACTTCCGGGCTATATGGAAAGCATAAATACCTGGGCCTCCCTACAGCGACTCCTGGTGGCCCCCATGGTATCCAGCAGGGCTGTGCATTAAAACTCCAAGGTCCATGAGGCCCTGCTGGAATTCGGGGCACCTCCATGTTGCAGGGAGGGCTCCATCTGGCGGCCTGGGGGTATTGGCCGGACTGTATGGCTGGCAATCCCTCACAATATATATATATATTGTCGCAGGAGGCTGGGGGACAGACCTGGCCGGGACTCCTGGAAGGAACGGGAGGTGGCGTATTCGTCCTCCGGGCCACGAGGGGGCAACTGCTCTGGATCGGGAGAGGATCACGGGAGAGGAGCATGGGGGCTGAAGCCCGTTGGGGCCCGTGGCCACCGCCAGGGGTCGCCTCAAGCATCAGGGAGCCCGGGAAACGTGAACTTTTGCCAAACCCGGGAAAATGGAGGATGATCCTGCCAGGGACACCCGGAGTGCTTCCGGGTGCAAGAGCAGCACTTCTGCCACACCAGGAAATGCTGCCAGAAGAACATCAAGCACCTGGAGCACATCCAGGTGAGAATAAAAGGGGCCGCCTCCCTCCAATCAGGGAGCTGGAGTCGGGAGAAGGAGCAAGACGAAGCTCCCGTGGAGAGAGGAAAGGCAGCCCACGGACAGAGAGAGAGAAGCCCGGAGGAGAGGTGATTGGTGTGAGGAGCACAGTGTGCTGTGCGGGACAGTGTTGTGTTTATTGGAAAGAGAACTGTAATAAATGTGTGTATTGTATAAAAATGTGGTCTCCGACTGGTGGTGTCCAGGCATGTCTCACTATATGCAGTATATATATATATATATATATATATATATATATATATATATATATATATATTATATATATATAAATAAAATCCCTATGTGCGTCCAGGTGTCCGTGTGTGGGTGTCTTCTGGTGAAGTGCGCATGCGCGGGGCACGGTGCGATGCGCGATATTACTGTCAGAGAAAGTTAGAGGCGTTTTACGGAAATACAACCCAGTATTACTGCGAGAGGAAATTAAAGGTACACAATACAGTGACGCATATTACAGCCACATACAAGCCAGTATTACTGTCAGAGGAGATTAAAGGCATATTACCGACGCGCACGCCTGTATTACCGCCAGAGAAAATTAAAGGTATATTACGGACGTACAAGCCAGCGGACATACAAGACGGTATCCTTCAATAAGGGCGCGCATAGGCATCCTTCAATAAGGGCGCGCACAAAAAGGCGAGCCTCAAAAGGGCAACCTCAATTGGGCGCAGCAAATAAAGGCGCGCGTAAATAAAGATCTGCACCTTTGTTGCTCTTCACATATTCCAGAGCCATTTGAACTAAATTATCTACGAACGCCTTTATTCGCCGCACTCAATTGAGGTCGCCCTTTTGAAGCTCGCCTTTTTGTGCGCGCCCTTATTGAATAGAGCCGTACAAGACGGTATTACTGTCACAGAAAATTAAACACACACAATACACGGCGGCAGCCCACGAAGAATGGTCAGCTCAGCAAGTAAACATCAACAAAAGAAAGGCTGAAAGAAAGAAAAATATGACCAACAAAAAGAATGAGGTCAAAGTCCCTTGCCATTTAATATAGACTGTTCCTACTAATGTTTATGCACTACTGTTCTAGCGCCCGTTATTGTAACGGGCTAAATGACTAGTATATATATATATAATTGTTGTTTGTACACCATAAAAACCATTTTTAGAACATTAAAATATTAAAAGTTATCAGTTTAAATACCTTGTATACATAGGCATGATCTGTAGCAAATAATATCAGCAGGTTTACTTTTTAATTATTCATAATACATTTAGAAAAACATTACAGCTAGGCTATTACATTTGAAAAAGGTGCTGCAGTGCATGTGGTGTGGCTGCTTAAGAAAATGCTGACTTCAATTACCTACATGTATATTCAGAGCCAGGGTACTGTAACTGTAAAATCAGTATGTGTTCTCCATGTTTGCATGGGTACACCCCTTGGAATTACTGTTTCCTCAGAGTCCAGAGCCTTTTTTTATATGTGGTTTGGCTATGGTAAATTAGCTTGGTATGACTGTATGTATATGAATTGGCACCTGTGCAGGGTTGGCTCCTACCCTGTGCCCATAGTTGCCAGGGTTGACTCCTGATTCCCATGACTTTGTAGTGCAATTAGAGGATGCTGAAAATAGATGAAGGATATTATAGCAAAAGACTAGCAAATGTAAATATACTAATATTAACTATTGAGAGGAAATTTACTATAACTACATATAACATTATAGATAATTTTAGATCTTGGAAAAATAGGTATATAGCTAAACAGGAATACCATTATACAAATTAAAGGAGAGCATAAGCAAAGGGCCTGAATTCTGAACTGGTAAATCACAAAACTTGTTTGTAAAACTGTTACATATTAATTTCCTCCACATTTTTAATTGCCCATAACTTTAAACATGAAGGTAAGGTACAGTCAGTAACACTAAGAAGAATGCAGTTTTACATCTTGGTGCTATCATTTGTCACCGTTAATTCCCAGTTTTCCCTGGCCTTTTTCTCCTAATGCTGCCAGATAAAGTGTTTTGTCTTAGATGAACATTTTATCAACTGGCAATAAGTAGTGTTTGTTTTTCTAGTGTCCGTCTGTTATTTTTCTTGTTATTGCATTGACAGTCCAGTTTGAAAGAGTAGCCTCACCTTCAGACTAAGAAGGCAAAGAAACAAGACTGGGGCAAATATTACTATCTCATAATTAGTTGTACATTCGGAATTAATGGCATATTTTATAAATCCGGCTTTGGAATTGTGCATGATTATATTTATGCTTAAGTTTATGTGTTGGGTTCTGCAGAGAGTTTAATAGGATTTCAGCAAGCCAAATAAACTTTTACTGAAAGTAGTGCACTAGCTTTAGAATTGCATAAAGGACATTTTTACAGGATATCTGCTTTTTCACAAGCTGATAAAGGATCAGGTGTGTTGACAGATATTTTCAGATGCTTGAACGTAGGGCTTTTTAATGAGAAGCAGTATGTTAAATATGACTAAAATAGATAGGGTGACTATTGTCAGATCAGATGACTACTTTGTGTGATCATGTCTTAAACTATTTCATACTGTTAGATACTTGCAGCAGCTTTTTAAAAAACGTGTTAATAAGGTCTTACATGAAATGCATTGAGAAAACAAGTTCAGTAATCTCTGTTAAATATATACTGAAAGAAAAGTTGAACATTTTTTTAAACAGAGGAGGTGTCAAACTTTGGAATTGTTATGTAAGTTAGAGTGTGATTTAAGAACAGCTTAATCTTGGACTTCTCCATGTGTGGACACACAAAAGCAAGTATGTTTAAAGAATAGGCTCTCCAAGTCAAGCACCTTGATGTATCAGAGACACTACTTAAAACATCCAGATTTTATTGCTATCATGCTACTGATGCTTTGCCTGTGTTTTTTTTTTTTTATTTCTTCTGCCCAACGCAAATGGGATACACTGAAGCCCCTGCAACCTCAAGCTTGAATAAATGTGTGTCATAAAGGGTGGATGGATGGATCAATGACATAAATAAATGTTTATCAGTGTCCACATATTGGCATCACTGGGGCAAGAATTGTGCTTGTCCATGGCTGGGATGCATCTGGGAGTAATTATCATGTGGTGTTATAAGTATACATGCAGTACAGTACAGAGCTGATATACCCCATGGAGACAAAAAGCTGGTCCAGTACAGAGCTTTAGGAAGCACTGCAGATGAAAGACCTTGAAAATGGAAAGAAATGCCATTGTAGTTCTGTGATGAGAATGGAAATGACATTTTAAGGATGTACAATCTATTATCACTTAAAGAAGTTTAGACCAAAACAATAGATATGTAACCAGAGATACAGTTTGGCTTTTATGTAAAAAAGAAATACTGTACATCATTGTTAGACTGTAGCTTAGTAATAATGTAAAGTTAAGGTTTTTATTAATACATGTGTTGTGTTGATTTGTTGTTGGTGTATAAAATACCTCACAGACATCTTACTTGGAATTCCCATTCATTCACTTAGTTTTTTTACAAACATTTTTCATGAGTATTAGTATCATGAAATCTTTTTGATTGCCTGTGATAACCAGCTGCAGGGTTGTTTCCATTATGAGACATGAATAAAACAAGCCTGTAAAATTTGATGAGCATGAAGAAGCAAGTATTGAAAATGAACGGATAGAAGAATTATAGTGTAGATTGAATGACTTTTAGAAAATAAAATTCAATATTTCAGTGGTGCACAAAAGTAATTCACTTTTCATAGAACAGAGTGCCATTCATTCATTGTCATACAAAGAAGAACTTCAATTTTAGAATCATTAAACCTATGTAATTGAGCGTATGCCAATGATAAGAATAAGAGCAGACGAGGTGGATTAAAGAAATAAATGAAAGTAAGGGTAAATAGTGTCATTTGAAGGACAACTAGGGCAGGAGTGTTCCGAATCGATCCACCTTTGATAACTCCTCTCTTCCCATATCAGAGATCTATAAAGTCAAAGTAGTGCAACAGGAGCATTTTATTAGTTACCTGTTCACATTTATATTTAGTGTTTTTCCTGTAATTTTTAAAGTAAATGCTCTTGAATGGTAGCCATTTGTATTCATTATGGAAGATACCCTTTAAGATATTGTCACATTGCAGTACCTTTCAGAGCTTGTGCAATTTTAGCATTACATTATCCCTCCAATTGAAATAAGGGCACTGGAAAATTACAGATTGAAAGACCCAAACCTGCTCTTAAATTTAGAAATAAATCACCATTACTTTTAAGCAGATTCTCTGGCACATGTAGATTGCGGTTGTAAGAGCTGCCTGGTACAGTAATCCCCAACACACACACCCTCTTTTTTAATCTTTAGATCTCATGCTGGAGTGATTACATCAAAAATGAATAAATGTATTTTTACATTATGTTGAAATGTTTATCTACTAAGCACATCCTCAACACTGACTGCTTAGACCTTCTAAAAAGCTTTTTGTTGGCATGCATTCTGACGCAATCTACAAAAAAATAGCAAAAAGGAAAAAGAAGCTTTGGCTGTTAAGAAAGAAAGGCAATTGACATACATTCTAAATTCTTTCAAAATAGTGAAGCAATATGAACCTGAAATCCAGCATAACAAGTTTCAGACACCATAGTGTTAACACATTTGCTTTTTTCATTCTGGGGTTTGTTACAGTGACCTTATTTACCAATACATAACATTTTTTTTAAATATTTTTTATTAGAAGAGGCTGCTTCCAAGTTGCTAAACCTATTTAATTTACTTTTCCATTCACTTTCTCACTATCGATACTAACAACAATCACTCTTTATTTAGTATATCACCTTTGTCAGTAGCACCATCATGAGATGCTTTGCAAGGCATACACAATTTTTACGTAGACAAATTAGTCAGGAAGTGATTTTCAGGAGCTGCAGTGGGTTAAGTAAAATGGGTTTTGCATGAGGTCTTTGCTAAGGGTTGAGATGTGTGCAAAACTGACAAATTAAACTGCTGTCTCTGTAAATGTGTTCTGTCCTTGAAATATGGCCAAATAAGGACTAAATATCTAGTAAACTGTCTCTGAGAAAACTCATTTGCACAAAAGATATTCAAAAGGTTTTGTTTTTTCATGATAAGAAAAAAAGGGGTAATAAAGCCTAGTGTTATGTGATATAATTTACTGTTGAATTCTGCTCTGTACTTGTAATATTTCTATTGCACTACTATATTGTATTGAGGATTACTTGTGTTTTGTTCTGTGTATTATATTGTATTTACCTCCTTTTTTTGACACCCATCGCATGCCCAACCTACCTGGAAAGGGGTCTCTCTTTGATCTGCCTTTCCCAAGGTTTCTTCCATTTTTTCTCTGCAAGGGTTTTTTTCGGAGTTTTTCCTTGTCTTCTGGGAGAGTCAAGACTTGGGGGCTGTCAAAAGGCAGGGCCTGTTAAAGCCCATTATGGCACTCCTTGTGTGATGTAAGGGCTATATAATAAATAAATTGTATTGTATTTTGGAAAGGTGTGATGCTAACTGAAAAATATTTTTTGTAGCCTTTGCGCACTTAATTTTCCTTCCACACACAAACCAGCTCAAAATGGAAGATAGAAATACAAAAAACTTGACAATGAGAGAATAGCGTCTAACTTCACTTTTACTAACTTCATGAAGTAGACAGATATTAAGGCACAGGAAGTCACCATCTGACTATAAATGGACCAGCAGTGAAAACGTGTGGTGAGGTCTTGACTGATCAGTTGTGTCTGAATGACTTGGGTCAGAGAAAAGACCTAAAGAAGGGGTGGCAGTGCTGACTGGCAGATTTTAAATCGTTGTAATAGACAGCTAGCAGAAGGGCACGGTGGCTGCTCTATTTATCATCTTGTTCAAAATATTAACATTCTGAAATCTGCTTATTCTAATTCAAGACCACAGAGGGCTTGGGCCTATCATAGCAGCACTGGGCACAAGACAGGAATCAGTCCTGGACAGGGGACCAGTCCAACACAGCACCCTCTTTCACACACATACACACTTACACAATGACAGTTTAGAATTGCATGTCTTTGAGGATCTGGCAGGAAATCCAGAGTTCCTTCTAGAAAATGCATCAAGAACTTGTCACTTCCACAAAGACAATGACCAGGCACAACACTTGAATCCTGGATGCTAAATCTGTGAGACAGGGACAATATCCACTGTGCCAGTCTGCTGCGTTTATTCAAATACTGTTTGTAAAAATTAGTACAATTAAAGATGTAGTATTCATCATGTCCATTTGTCCCTTTTCTATTCAGTAATTAGTTTTTATGAGTCATTTAATCTAGCTAAAAAAAAATACATTAAATGAATTTTGTACCTGACGTTAAGGTGTATCTGCTTCCACTTTCTGTTTTTGAATGTTCACACTTTAAATGGAGTTTGTATAATAGCTTATAATTAGTCATAAATTGATTCTGATATAGCATTTGACATTAGGTAAAATGCCTTTTCTAGTATAGGCTAAAACTTTTATGTGTGGAAGCAAATACAAGCCAAACATTTCATTTGTAAATAATACAAAAATAGATTATATATGTCTGCAGAGTCATTTAAAGCACAACTCACAGAGACATACTGATTATTTTTATTGCTGAATGCAAGCCCTCTTAAAGAATATGGTAACCAAACAAGAGGAACTAGTCTGGAAACACTGGGAATGAAAGCAAACTGATGCTTATTTACAACCAAAGCTGAGTAGAGCTCCAAACACTCACTAATGACACAAGTAGCTTCTTGTTCTCTGCCACACCATTTTTTAGCTAGCATGCCAAACTTCTGAGCCTATTCTAAGCCAATCACACATACTATACAATACACAAAGAGGGAGGGAGAATAACGTCAGTCCAGTGAAGGTAAATACATACGAAAGGGAGACACAGGGTCTATCTTGCATCAAACAAACACCTTGCACTACAGCAAAAATGCAGCAGTCTAGTTAAAGGAAACTGCATCTATGTCACAATATACTGATTCAAAAGGGGATCTCTGCTAGATTTTGTGAATTTTTAATTTATTTTAACCGACAAGTCAGTTAAAAGTTATTTATTAAATTAGCCCATAAGATTTTTTCCTAAGCAATACTGATCCAATTTAGGTCAATTGCAGTGCAAGTTATTAAATACATAAAAAATGGGCAAAAAATAGTAGAAAAGTGCATGATATTCATGGAGGAAGTCTACCACAAGGACTTTTTAAAATTCCAACAAAATACTGTTCCTGTTTAAATAAATTATTAAATAGTGAAAATATTATTATTGTTCTTTCAGTTCCCCTCAGCCATTAGAATCATGTGTGGAACATTAGCTCCATACATTTGTGTGTTAAAGAAGGAGTTAACTCTAACATGAGTAAATGTTCTTTGCCTAGGAAAATGGAAGCGTAGCCTACTATTGGATTGACACAACACAGTTATAGATAATGTCCCTTATTAATTATACAAAAAAAGGATCTCTAATCCATAAGAAGAATAACTGGTACATGTGCTGAAGTAGGGAGAGAAACATTTGCTATAGCTCAAAATGCCCAAACTACTATTTATTCTACTATTTAATTTGAAACAAAAACGATTTTAACAAAAGATGCTGATGTGATAGCACATGACTTCTAGTCATAAGGTACGTCAGATTTGCCAACCCCAGTTGCTGATCTTGTTGCCATACCATATCAGTTCAAATGACTGAAAATCACTGCTTATGTCACAGCACAGCTGTGGTCACCCCTTTTTGTGACAGCACATAACTTGCTGCTTTTCAGAGCTGATGTGATATGAAGAATTAACAGGTTAACAAGTATGGTGAGTTCAGCCACAGTCTCTGCCTTTTTTTCCTTTTTTCCATTTTGTTTTAGTGTGTAAAACACAATACATAAGAAACACGAGCCTGAGATTTTATTGGTTGTCAGCTCTCATGCACAATAGAGCCCACATCCTACATCTAAAGACAAACTCAAACCTGTTTCATTTTATTGTAGTGAATCACAGACTTATTGGTCTCAGGCATTGGGGATGTCTCATTAGGCAATTTGCTTCACTGTAGTGCACTGCTGAATGCCTCCAACTTACCAAGGTTATGTAAATTAAGTCTATGACTGAAAATCGCTGGAAAAGTTGCCTAATCTGAAGAGACCCGAGTAGTTATTTAATCTTTTCACTTGCTTTTGCAACATCTTTCCACAATGTGTGTGTGTTGTCACAGTTTGTTCTGCCTTCTGCTGGTAGAGTCCTGTGTGTTAACACAAAGAAATACTCTGGGGAGAAGAGTGAGAACTGGGAATACCTTAGAGTCCGTTCATTTCTCGCCTCATAAACAAACTGAAATTGAGGTGTGCAAGATATGCCTCAAAGGGAATAGTGAAAGTTTAGTGAGTTTAACCCTGCCCAAGATGGTCAAAAGGTCAGGTTAACCCAATTAAGATCACTCCTTCTGGTTACACCCCTCAAAATGGGACTATAAAAGGCCTAACACAAAAACAAGAGCTCCATCCTGCCACTGCTTACTTAAATGCAAGACCTGTACTGGTCTTTTTGCCCCCTGTGGTCTAACCTAATCTTAGTATCACAACCCCTTTAACTGAATTGTTTGAAATGGGTCGGGGGTTTTCAATGTGTTTCCAATGATACATGTTGGCACACTAAATATGAAATGGAAAGCCTGAACTATATTGGTATCGGTTGCTTAGCCTACTCTTTACTTGTCAGCTGGGCCAAAGTGTAGATATGTCAGTGTCATAGCAAGGCTATAATTCTGAAATGAGCAAATAATTTACTGAATTTAAACTGGCACATACCACTTTTGTACAGTCAATGAAATCATTTTTACTATGCTTCTACTTTAGCAATATAAGAAATTGTCCTGCAATGACATTATAATAAAACCACTGCAGCTCTCCACTGGCTTTAAACTGTAGTGTTACACCCTTTATTCTTTAATCAGCTTGGTGTCCAGTTTGAAATCACGTTTAAAATATTTTAATGAAATTAGACAAGTTCTGTACCTGTTGTAATGTGTGCTTGACTTACAGGCTCGATATAATTGCACTAAAATTCCCTAATTTGTTTAAGCTCAATTACTGTGACACTTTTGTACAGCACTGTTCATTTCTATAATAGGCCATACATTTGTCCACTATTTGGACCAATCACGTCTCTTTGAAAGTGTGAAGACCGTTTAATAAAACATTTGGCACAATTGATCATTTGGTTTTTAAAATATAAACCAGAGCAAAAAAATAATGCTGCTATGCCCACTGTAATTAGTCTCAATTTATGAAAGTGGCCATAGATAGTTTAAACATATTTGAAATATGAAAGCACATAAAGTAATAAAACAGCTGTGCACAGGAAATCATGTCCTTAGAAAGGTTATTCTACAGCAGTACAAATGAGTCCTTTTATACCAATATTTAAGCGTCTCTAATTTTGTTTTTTTAATAAAACCTGATTTATTTTAAGGACCCCTCCATTCATCCAGGAAATCAGCATCAGCTATGCAGCACTGAAATTGAACCTGAAGCATTGGATTAGCTTTTAAGAAAAGCCAAAAGGGTTAAGACCACCTGAATAAAACAAGCAGGCATTGTGTACAGGGGTTGTTTTGCTTTGTTCTCTTTAGTCTTTTTTTTTATGTGCAACTAGATTCTAATTCCATGATGGTTTTGCAAAACGCATTCCATAGCCTAACTCTTTGATCTGGAAACAGAGGTTGGCCATTGAGAGTTAGTGCTGGATGATCAGAGAAGGTGGGTGGGCTCACTATTTTACCAAGAAAGGAAAAATACAACGGAGACTTGTCAGAACAGGACTGTTCAAAGCATAGATGTGCCAAATCAATGCATACATTACTGAAGATAAGTTTTATTTTTTTTAAACTTTGCACTAGTTTAGCTCCTGAAATCCTTACTGCCTTATAAGCATTGCATGTTGCAGGTTGTGAGAACCTTTGTTAAATGACTCATTGCTGTGTTTAAATTGCAGCTTGCATAGAGGGAGCAGTTTAAACCTGGGAAGCAATCAAAACGTGCACATCAGATGTGTATACTTCTGAGAAACAGATTGGAAATCTGTTCTGGGGAATGTAACTCTCATCATCATAATTAGGGTATCTAACAAGTACAGGTGGCAGCGCCTAAATGCCACACCAAACAGAAGGGAGTCTAATTAATCAGACTGATCCTCATAGAGGGGCTCATTGCCAATCACAAGAGGCATTTGGCTATCTCACTAAAACATTTAAAACTATAAACCTGGCTACTGAAACAAATGCAGCAGAATTCTGTTAGCACATTTTTGATGGCTCACCAGACACACTTTCCTGGTCACAAATGTGGTCATAAGTGTTATTAATTCCTTTAAAAAACAACATTCAAATGAAGATGGCTATAAATTAGGATATACAAAATGCTGTAAATGTGCTAAAAATTATATTGAGAGAGATAATAAACTTGATATACTTCACTGCATACCTCTGCTTTTGCATCTTTTATATGCCACTGCTTAGTGTGCTTTCTAAGCAACAGCAACTTTTGGTGCCCCAGGATATCAGATGGCATTATGGGAGGATATCTGAGGAAAGTGCAGATTTATGTCAAAGACTTAAAAAAGTATAAGGATGTTTAACAGTATATTAAAGGAGCTCAAGGAAGCAAAAACATTAGTGCTCAGACATATTTGTAAAAAGGCAAAGTGGAGTATTTTTTTCACACTAAAATGCCCAAAAACATATATGTTATAGACCTACGGTACATCTACAATGGGCAGGCACTCATTGTCAGAAAACTCCTTGAAGGGAATGTGTAGTGAAAAATTCAGAGCCCTATGAAAATCAGAATCCCTTGTGCATTATGCTTTTTCAACCTCTGACATTATCACTACAACAGTAACAATGGGCAAAGGGATTTATCATAAAACTATAGCGAGCGGTAAATGATTTTCTTTTTTGCACATACAGTATATGCACCATTCAAACTTTATGAAAGGCAATTTAGATAGCATACATGTAAGCAATACAACAAGTGCAATGGAAATCAACTCCTCTATGTCCGTTGTGTTGGAATATGGTTTTCTTTAAAAAAGGGGATAACCAGTCAGGGGATGAGACATTGTAATGAACAGAATCCATTCGGGGAAGGGCTATGTAATAAGCATGAACCAATCAGAACACAATGGAATCAGCGTTTTCAAAAATATTTGTTTTGGCCTGTCCACAGTGAAATGCCGCATTATCACTTTCAAAAGTTTCTGGCTTTGCAGAGCATTTTCAAAAGTATTCAATTTCATTGGTTGAAAATGTTGGTGTAGTGTGGACGAATGACAAAAATGGACACATATGTCTGCGTTTTTACATGAAAACATAGCAGTGTGGACAAGTCCATAGCCATAAGGACCAGTAGATAGTAGAGTACATAAAGTCAACAAACATACAAAGCATCTGAACCAGGAAATCTATACTAATAAAAGGCAAAGCCCTCACTGACTGACTGACTCACTGACTGACTGACTCACTCATCACTAATTGTCCAACTTCCCGTGTAGGTAGAAGGCTGAAATTTGGCAGGCTCATTCCTTACAGCTTACTTACAAAAGTTAGGCAGGTTTCATTTCGGAATTCTACGCGTAATGGTCATAACTGGAACCTGTTTTTTGTCCATATACTCTAATGGAGGAGGCGGAGTCACGTATCGCGTCATCACGTATTACGCCTCCTACGTAATCACGTGAAGTGAAAACAAGGAAGAGATTTACAGCACGAGTCAAACGCGGGAACGAAGGTAAATGACGTTAATTGTTGAGTGTCTTTTAATACTGTGTAAGCATACATATTAACAGATGTGCAATTAAACGTGTGCATTTACGGGGTGATTTCTCAGGCTTAAAGCTCGAAGTGATCACTCGAGTGAAGGCAACTTCACAAAAAAACAGATCCTTAACAAACTGTTATTGGTATATTTTACCTCAATTTTAAAAGGTTTTCTTTTCTTCTTAATAAAAATTTAAAAGCAGAACTTCGCCGGTGCGAACCGCGGGGATTTGAGCGACTGACGCATACAGACATATTCATGAGTGCAGGTACTTTGGAAAGAAAGCACCGTGTTAACCTAAAGTTTAAATTAAGTTCATAGACCTACAAAAGGTTGCCATTGATTTCAGGCAAGATTGTTTTTCTCCTGTACAACTATACGTTGCATTCTCAAGAGTGTGCTTGCACGGCTTGGTCATATTACAACCGGAGTGCTGAACTGACAAACTGGTATACAAACAGAACAATCGTAAAAACAGGATTAAATAAAAAGGCTGCTTCCATTGGCGAAGCAAAGAAAAAGGAAGACCTTATATGACGTTCGTTTATAAAACAGCGGAGAGGCTGTGTGAAGTCAGCTACACAAAAAAACAGATCCTTAACAAATTGTTAGTGGTATATTTTACCTCAATTTAAAAAGGTTTTCTTTTCTTCATAATAAAAATTTAAAAGCAGTACTTCGCCGGTGCCAAGCGCGGGCATTTCAGCGACTGACACATACAGATATATTCATGAGTGCAGGTACTATGGAAACAGAGCACCGTGTAAACCTAAAGTTTAAATTAAGTTCATAGACCTACAAAAGGTTACCATTGATTTGAGGCAAGATTGCTTTTCTCCTGTACAACTACATGTTGCATTCTTAACAGTAAGCTTGCACAGCTTGGTCATATTCCAACCGGAGTGCTGAACTGACAATAGATAGATAGAGATATATATATAGATAGATAGATAGAGAGATATATATATATAGATATATAGATATATATATATATATGTGTGTGTGTATGTATGTATGTGTGTATATGTATGTGTATATATATGTTGATATATGTATATATATGTGGATGTGTATATGTATATATATATGTATATATGTACATATGTGTATATGTAGATATGTATATATAAGTATATATGTTTATGTATATATATGTTTACATAACCTCTTTAACACACTACTTCTCCGCTGCGAAGCGCGGGTATTTTGCTAGTAAATAATATAAAAGTGTCTGAGCCCAATCAATAAAAAAAAAAAAAATCAAAATTGAAGTACACAAAGAAGTTCTAGCTCTCCAATAAGATTACCTTTTCGTGGTAACACAAAAAGGGTTTATACACGATTCCAGAACTAGGACAATACCGATAACATGCCGTCATCTTTGATAGATGATGGTTTGTGACATCATGCCATGACAAGTTGCTTTCTTGTGATAGCAATGTCCCAAGCAGCCAAAAACTTAATTAAAAAACACAGAAAAAAGAGGGAGGTGCCTGTGAACAAAAGCAAAACTCAAAATAGTGTCATGAAATACTAACAGAAATGAAGATAAAATATAAACATAACCTGAAAATGAAAAGAAAATGACAAAATACATTCAATAACAGACTTGGCCTGTTAAAAATCCAAATTATAACAAGATAATCGGCTGCAAGAGTCCTTACACGGACCAGCAGCAGCGAGCACATAACACCCATCCTGCTCTGCCTTCACTGGCTCCTTGTGTCTTACAGAATTGAATATAAAATTCTACTAATAGCCTACAAAGCCTTAAATGACCTTGCGCCAAACTACATCAGTGACCTTCTCCATCACTATGTGCCTGTCCGCCCACTAAGGTCCTCTGATTCTGGAAATCTTGTTGTGACCCACACTATTCTACATTCCATGGGTGACAGGGCCTTCAGCTGTATAGCGCCCAGACTCTGGAATGACCTACCGAAATGAATCAGGTCAGCTGACTCCATGAATTCTTTTAAAAAACAACTCAAAACTCATCTGTTCAGGAAGGCTTTTAGCTCTACTTAACTTTACTACCCTTCTTTCAGTTTACCTCTCTGTCAAGATGCTCATGTAACCTGTGTGTGTGTGCCAGACCATCAATTATGTTGTCTGTTAGGCTTTTTCTCTGAATTTACTGTCTTAATCTTCTTTATTTATTTATCTGGTTTGTACAATGCTATATACTGTATACCCTGCTGTTCTTTCTTAAATTCTGTTGAAGTGCCTTGAGCATGGGAAAGGCGCTATATAAATAAAATGTATTATTATTATTATTATTACTCTTTGAGAATGAAGAGATACTGAGTTTTGATATGAGGCAACATTTAGTTTGTTGCATCAAGAAAATAAAAAAATGACACATGGAATCTACCTTGTTAATAAAGACTATCAATGATGAATGCACCATTATATCAGCTTTTGTGCTCATAAGAATTATTAGGAGCACTTTGAAATCAATTCTGTTTTTTTGTGTAGCATCTCCTGACTCACCAGTATGAGAAAACACCACATATGTTATACTGTTGACTCGTCTTGATGTCTAGTTATGCAGAATATCAAGGTTTTTGGAGTTCCCCGCATTTTTGGCCCTCTAGACTCAAAACCCCTCATTTTTAGGCCATTTTCGATCATATTTTGTGCAGGAAATTACATCCTTATAATAAACAGTAAAACAATACTTAGTTGTCTTCAGCAAAAATGATCAGAATGAGTTGCAACTGTGCATGACACAACCACAAACCCCAGGGGTCAGCCCCCTAATAGCATACATGGGGTCAAAGTTACACCTTTTCATAAAAATTTGAAAAAAATGGGAACCAGTAGTATAGGCATGTAGCATGTTGTTTTATGCTCTATCGAGGTTGCTGATTGTGAATATGATAATATTTATGACCTTTGATTCTTTACCAGTGGTCCTAGCCCTCTAAGTCTTAGAGTGTTAAAAATGATAAATCTCAAACATAAGCATGAGGGGTATTGCTTTAAACTAGTTCAAGGTCAGTGATTATGAATATAATGTTTTTTTTGATCCTCTACTAGGATTTAATCCTCTATGGACTTCTATCAGTGGGTTAAAAATTAACAAATTTATATTACAATCAAGAATATTTCGATTTTAAACATTTATATGAAATTGTACATTTAAATATCTGACACAACTATTCTTGTTGATTATGTACTTCTATCTTATGAAGTAAATCATTACATTTCTTATGAACAACAGGAAATACAGCAGTGTACACTAATTTAGAGGTTTTTTTTACCATTTGTGAA
The DNA here is from genome assembly GCF_900747795.2 of Erpetoichthys calabaricus. NCBI lineage: Eukaryota > Metazoa > Chordata > Cladistia > Polypteriformes > Polypteridae > Erpetoichthys > Erpetoichthys calabaricus. The sequence goes on from NC_041397.2 coordinate 115,791,306, forward strand.
CCTGGTAACCCATTCTGTCATTTGGTTTGGAATGCTGCCAATTACAAAATATTAAAATTAACTCATTATGGGCTCACAAACATTCATATTTTTACACATTAGTTAGTCAGTTAATCTGAAACTCTTCAAGATGTGTATTCTTGACCAATAAGAATGCACTTCAAGTTGAGCTCTGTATCCTGGAATACCACTAGTATTGATTTTATTATGTTGTGATTATGGGCAGATCAAGAGGAAAGGCCTCAAATTTTTATGATCAAAATTAAATATCAGGAGATGAAGGTATTGAGAAGCAAGACAAGGACTAGTCAAAAACAGGTTAAAATTTGAAACATTATTCTTTAGGGTCAATACCAATCTCAGAGTCAGGGGAAAGCAAAAGTTGAAACTGAGCAAACTTAAAATTGACTTTAGAATTTTTTTTGCTAGATAGTGCTAAGAGACCTTTTGAGACTGATCCAAACAAGATAAGTCTACCAATGCTGGGTCCATTTCATATTGGAAGCCGATGATGACATCACGTACCAAAACTGGTAAATTATCCTGTTACCAAAACAAAATGAGAACCTCCATAAGAGTGAAAATGAAGGCCAAACAAGACATTAAAATGTTTAAAAAGTCCTAAAATGAAACCTAATGCACTGAAATTATTCTGAACTGTAGCATAAATATTTAAAAACACAGAACTATGTCACTGCTGTACTTGATTGCCGGCTCTTACAGCCCCAAGGTGAGTTGGTTTGAATTTTAAGACACTTCTAGCCACAAGGACACAATCAAAGATAGGCAAGATAGGCTTGATGTGCTAATTGGGGGTCAGTCTTTGAAATCCTAACAAACACTTGTTAGAGTTCAAAGCAAACATTGGTCATGTTTTATGTTTGGAAGAGAAAGCTGTGTAATGAGATTCTGATGGATGAGGCTGAAATCAAAGAAATTTACTTTGCAAATACAATGAGCATATAGTAAGAAAGAAGTCAGAGCATGAAGTGGGGGTTATTGTTTGGAAATTTTTTGACATGGAGAAAACTGCGGTGTGTGTGTGCATGTATAGAAACACTATAGGAAATGTGGAGGCAGGCATTAGCAGATTATCTAATGTCTTATTTGATCACTTATCATGCCAACAAGTTTTTCAGGTACAATGCATTTCTGCACAAGCAGCCTTCAAACAGATCGGTACTGTCAGTTGCCTCTTAAAATCCCGTTCAGATTCAGCACACAATCCTTCTTCCAAAAAGCTGCCTCTTTTCCACATGTCACGTATGATGATATCAACCACAAGGGGAGACCATGGGAGATATTTCAGAAGACTAGGAGCCACAAAGGGAAATAGCACTTAGATAAATGATCTGGGACTGTGAGGAGTAAAACAGCAGTAAAATATGCAAACACAATATTCTGCCTTACTCTGTATGATATACCTTAAAGGACTGCTTCAGTGCTGTATTCCTTAAATGCCATTTTAGTTTCCATTTAATCTCTTATCTTGTTTGATTGGGTGCAGCACAGTGATACAGTACTTAGATTGGTCCACAGTGTTGACTTTGAATTTAAGCCAAATGTGACACAAGAATGTTCTTCTGAGTTGACCCACAATGCCAAACAACAGCTGACGGACACCAGAAATCAAAACCAATAGGGTTTTATTGTGAAAAATATAACGGTTTACAAGATGGATGATGAAAAGGCCATAACACATCAAAAATAATTGATATCTCAATTGTGTCTTAATAGATAATTGGTGATACTAAACAACACCTAATGAGGGTTCCCTAGCCCCACATATCACACTGACACACTTCCTCTCACATCTAAATCTTCTCCTACAAATATGGCTCCCTCTCCTTTTTGTCCCCACTAGGTGAAGCCTTGCCTTTCCTTTCACCTAACTCCAAGCCTTCCAAGGTGAAGGTTAAAAAGCCTGACCTGGGATTGTATGGACACGCAATTCTGGGTCTTCTAACTCCTATTCAAGCAGGTTGACTCTTTTACTGGAGTTTTTTTTTTCCACTAGCTTGTGCACTCTGTGTGGTGAGTTGCTTATGTAGGCTACAAGTCTTAGGCAGCACTACAGAAGTCCAAGGTGCTGTGACATCAAACTGCTACTTCTACTCAGTTATCTGGAGGGTCATTTGCCCATCAGACCCAGTCCTCCAGTCTTTCTTTATTTTAATATTCTGTATGAGAAATGTTTCAGTGTACACCCCCAATAAGCATTTGGCACCCCTTGCAGAGAGTGTTCTGAACCACAACCAGAATAGGATGCCAAACACATTACAGTGTACTTCACCAGCCTGCTATCTTCTTTGCCAGGCACTGTCTGTAAGAAATATACACATTCACCTTCTGTTGGAGTAGGTTTTTCTTTTGGGTGCTCCAGTTTTTCTCCCACATGCTAAAGATGTAAATTCTAGATTAACTGTTGATGGCAAATTGTCCCACTTTGAGTGTGTGTGCTCAGCACTACCAGAATAGGCACCAGGTCCCTGAGACTCAATTGTGAATGAGCTGATGGTTTGACTAGGTTTCCGGCCAATAACTGAAGACCTGTGTTATATGATTTTACTGGATTAAGCAAGTAGTGTATTTATGTATGTATGTATGCAGTATTTTTTGTGTGAATCCATTGTGATGCGCAGCAAGCATCTCTCAGTGCCTTAATGTGATTTCAGGTTTAAATAGCTATGCAGATATGTACAGTACTTTATGTGATTTTGTTTGTTATATTTACATATTTACACATGAATTTTTTTTAGTTTGTGCAAAAAGAAGCATATTATATAATGCAGATATGTAGGAATCATGTTTTAATCTATGACACAGGGCACTTTTGATATGTAAACATCTAGAAATAAGCTTCAAAACAGCAAAGAACCAAATGTCAAGAACTAGGATTTTTAATATAAAGAAGAACTTGCCAGACTGTTCTGGTTACAGAGAGAAGTAGGCAGTAGGGGTGGTATAGTATTTTAGACAGACAGACAGACAGACAGACAGACATAGATAGATAGATAGATAGATAGATAGATAGATAGATAGATAGATAGATAGATAGATAGATAGATAGATAGATAGATAGATAGATACTGTAGTACTTTGTCCCAAGGGAGAATTTTAGTTTTTATGGAAGCTCAATAAATATAGAAATATTATAATAAACAACAACAAATACCCTCTCAAACACACACAGAAGAATTATATAAAAGAAGAGAACTTCTGACTTGGCTAAAGATAAGAGAGCAGTCACAGTGAGGCATTGTAAAGACGTATTTTCATAGGCGTGAAAGAGCCCCAGTAGAGTTTCTTGACACATTTCCATAGAATATTTCACTGACTAAAAGTAATCAATGAAAGTGTGTCAGAGAGAGGATGTGCAGCATTGACCTTAATTGCCAGCATTTATTGTTTATTTTTTTGTTTATTGGACTGATTCATAAGGAGAATATTTTAAAAAGATGCGGCTAACATACCCTGCTGCTCATTGCCTGCCTATCTATCACAATGGTTTAACATCTGAGTGTGGTTTATCAAGCCACTTAAAATATACTGCCCTTCCCATAAGTCACTGTTACTTCCAAAAATACATCCACATTAACACTTTATAGTCGCAACTCAATACATTGTTATGCATCCTGTAGCAGAGGTACACTTTACTGTTTCCTGTACTGTATTCCATCCATCCTTTTTATTTTTCAAATTCTTCCTTTCCAATGTTAAAATCTCTGTTACAGTTTATATCAGGATCTCAATCTGAATTGTTTTTGGGCTGTGTACATGAAAAATGCCAAAAAAAAAAAAAAACAGACTAGCATAAATTCTAGCTGCCACCTTCAAGTGAAACAAGCCAGTAATAATTTACTGTGTAAAAGTGTAAATCATTTTTGTAAATCATCATCCTGGGCAGGATTAATATATTTTGCCTTCATTTGATAACAATGTATTACTGCTGCCATTCAAGACAGACTCAATTGTGTATGTGATCCATCTTTTAAAAAGGGCAGTTGATTCCAAAGTATTTTTAAACACTTTATTACAATGACTGGATTAAAATATATTGACCTTGGTACCTTTAGTGTTGTTTAAATTTTACATTGTGGATCTTTAAATGTTGTTGCAACATTGTTTTGGAAACACTTACTGTAGGTGAATTGAATTTGAAAACCTACTACATTTTGGGTGGAATGGCCTTAACTCTTCAGATTTATTTCTTACATTTGTATATGTGTGGTATTGACTTTCCAGGTGTTTTGCAAGAATGATCATCCTCTAAAAAATATAGAAATGCTATCCTCCATTAAACCAGGGTGCCATTGACACTCTCCTGCCAGTTTGTATTTCCCAACTTGGTGCCATCTTGAATAGTGTCCACAATTCCTCTTATTACTGTGGACAACTCAAGTCCATGTGCGCGTGAGGTTTCTGATATCAGTATTCTCCACCTATTTTCTTCACTGCAGCAGCTCTCCTTAGTGATGGTCTAATTTTTCAGAGCAATCACAAGTGCAGGCTCATTTTCTATGCTGCTACCACAGGCACTAAATATCTCTTAAGGTGCCACATCTGCTACAATATGACTGTCAGGCTAGTTGAGAAGACATTGAAGGCTTATTATCGCTTCAGAACAGCAGCATTTAGCAAGTGTACACTATTAGATGTGACTGAGGACTTCATAGGCTGTCCCCCTTGCTAGACATACAGTATGTCAAGCACTTCTTTTGTCTATGGGGCCCATTCAACTTTCTGGATGTCTCATTCAGTATCCATTCACAAGGCACTGACCCATGTGTTCAAACCTAAAATGAAGACTCAACTTTTCTCATAGGCTTTCTTTTCACTACTTCACTGCCTAAATCTCACATTCAGTCTGCCTGTTTGGCTTTCTTTTATTAGTTTATTATTTCATATGGGCTGATTATTTTTGTTTTGTACTTTTTAATTAATTTGTCCCATCCACTATATTATTAATGTTATTCCTGTTTTCACAGGTGCTGCTACTTACAATGCAGATTATCCCACAACTCTTTAGGCCACTTTACACAATTACATTTCTTTTGGTAAGCCAGGCAGATAGCTCTTTCTAATGAGTCATCAGAGTGCCAGTTGTGCTTTGTGTTCATTAACACACTCTGACCAACCTCAGCCAACCTAGCCAAAGACAAACACATTTTATAGGGATAGTAAAATTCCTGGAGAGCAAGGAAGAAAGGACAAGCGCAATAATGTGATTGTGTTATTGATTTTATAAAATCATTTGGATAATTAAATTATACAAACATAAAATTAATTTTTAGAGGGTGTCTTTTGACCCTTCTTTATTGATGATGGCAGCCTATTTGATGAGTGGCTGTAGTGAAGAATACAAGATAAAATGAAGTCTGGCAGGATAAAGGCTTAGTGGGGAAAAAAGGAAACAAAAGATAAATATTTTAGCTTACTGGTTACATAAGTATCTGACAATTTGTAAGAAATACTTTGTTCTGTTGGGACTACAATGTAGAGCAGGAGCTTGCTTCACACATGCAGAGTCAAGGGTGCAAATGTCAGCCTTTATATAGTTTGGATGCCTATGTGGGTGTGCTCATGGGTACTCTGGTTTTCTGCTTGCATTCTAATGATGTGTGTATTATTGACTAGCAACTCTGAACTGGCCTGGTACTCAAAATGTTCAATTTGATATATTATCATTAAGTACACTTCCCCTTATGAGCCCAGCACATTATATATCACAAACAAATGTTAAAAATATACATATATAGGGTTGGTATGCCTGGGTTTGAGTGTGCCTGCGCCCCACAATGGACTGTAGTCTTATGGAAGGTTGGTTCCTTCCTTATATCCAATACTGCCATGTTACTTTATGTTTCCAACCTATATTAGAATAAGTAGGTTTGAAACTGGATTTTTATGCATAGTGACACCATAACAATATACTGTACTATATTCTTTGTAATGGATACTTAACTAAATCAGGAGTATTATTTTTGATTGACTAATTGATCCTCACTACCATCTTCATCCATAATCTGTCTGAGAGCCAAAGGAACAGAGTAAATTATAATCAGTTAAAATAAGGTTTGTGAGCTCACCTTATGTAACACATAATTAATATTGCAATATAATATATTGTAATACATATAGTTAAATAATGGCTTAGTTGGAAAATTGCCATAAAGATTTTTTTTAGTTTTTTGGAACAGGAGATGAAAAAAAAATTAAAGGGCAGTACTATGAGTAATCTGAAATGATGTAGTGGTCAAAGCCAGTAAATCAGATTGCCTGTTGTCAAAATCTGAATCAAGAGATGAAAATCAAAGTCAAGAAACAAAGCAGAAGATCCTAACTTTTACATATTAATATGTTATCTAACTACAATTAAATCTGAATAAATTGCTGTTAAATTTGATGCAGAATCCACAGACTTGGACAACAAAAAATATCACCATTTTAAGTAGTTGATGTGTGGTAATCTCACATGCCACATCAGCATGATGTCATTTTTATCAACTGTTATAACTTAGAGACAATATAGCTGCAAACACAAAAATCATTAAAAAGAACATTGACAATCATACCAAAATAAAAAACAAAATGGAGCTATGATTAAAAAATAATAATGAGAACAAAGCAACATTATAATAACAACAAAAAACATAATAATAATACAATTTGCAGAACATATTCATGAAAATTAAAATAAAAAATTCAGTACTATCAACAGAATTCAAATGATTTGGCTTCCATCAACAAAATGAAAGCAAGTGCTGACTAGTTATATATCTATCCCAAACTTCTTGCAGAGAGATTAAGTCATTAAATGGGATGAATAAAACAGAAAGTGTATGTTAGGTAAGTGATCTACATTACCAAAATGCATTACTATCAATTCACTGGCAACCAGTTAAAATTATCCTTTAATGCTGCTTCAACGGATTTAAATATGCCATGTAAGTTAAGAAAAACAGAAAACAAGAGCCTACCACCTGAAATTCAGCTACCTGTAGAGATCTGTTTAAGACATTAAATTGTTATGTACGCTCAGGAAGCAAAGGAGAATTTTACCAAGTGCCATAAAAATTGACAAAGATAAAGTGGCTACAAAACATATAGAGTGAATAAGAATGCTAAGGAAAGTAACTGATTCATTAGTGTATATACACTAAAATCTTTGGGTTGAACTAATTAACTCATTGCCTTGCTCCCATTTTAAATGGTGACCCAGAGAAGTGAGACTTCATATATTGAAATCTGTTCTCGTCTGGATATATAACTTTGTTGTTGTAGAACTCTTCTCGCACATTTACATATTCCATCATCTGCTCATTTTTTTAAAAAGCTCATCCATTCCTGGGTCCCAGTGACCTTACCCTGGCAGCTTCAGGTGCATGGCAGCAAACTACCCTGAGTGGGGTGACAGTCCATCACAGGGTGAATTCACATCCACATCTACACTCACTTACTAATTCCCAAAAGGCCAGTTTTGAGGCACCAATGAGCACAGCTTGCATGTCTATGGGATGTGGTAATTAAAATCGAATATCCTGAGAAAAACACGTATATGAACATGGGACCATTTGTATATTAATTATTTGCACATTTCTTTGATGAGGATTCAGTGGTGCAGCAGCATATGGTGTTTACATCTTGTACCTAGTTGTTGTCCATGGGGACTTTGCACATATTCACCATTTTTTTTGTGGGTTTTCATTTCACCTTCCCCTTGATGTGCAGGTTAGATTAAAAGGTGAGTGAGTGAGTTAATTCTGCGATGGACTGGAGTCCTATTCAGAACTGTTTCCTGCTTGAGCCTAGTGCTGCCAGGATAGACTCTGGACCCCTGCACATCTGAACTGAAGTAAGTGAGTTTGAGAAGATTTATGATGATGCAAAAAGTAAAAGAATATCACATTTTCAAACATGTACAGATATTCTATAGTCCTGATTAGATATGATCATTTTAAAAGGTAATGAAAGTACAAAATGTTGAGTAACTGTAATCTATAATTTATATGAACATTTTTAATGTTAAACTGACTTGACCTTTCTATGACTGACCGTCCAACAAACTGGGGATGTACACTGGTTTTAACAAACTACTATGAGTAATGATTTTCAGATAACAACAAAGCTGACCTTTGTATAGAAATATCACACCAGGCTTGTTCAGCATAACAGTTATAAGCACACAAACCAGCAGCTTTTATGCAGACCCTGTCATTCCATGTCAACAATGCTTGGCTTTGCAGTACTAATTCAACGTGATCAGTTTATACACACAAGGCATGAATGTCTGTGCATAGCTAATAAGAAAAGATGCACACCATACAATAAAGTTATCCATCAAGGACTCAAGGTAAGGAGAAAATTATTGAATATAATAGCAGTATCTTAGATTTGTATATGGTGCTTTATGGCCAGGCAGAGTGATGGAGTTCTACACAGTCACAAAGCCTATTCATTGTATTTATTATCTGTGGTATGGTGCAGCTTGGGAATAGTAAGAAGATCAACACAGGAAGAGCTCATTTGTGTATCCTGTCTATACAGGGTACAAAGGTATTTATTTTTAAAGTTTTAAGTATGAATTGCAAGCTTCTGAAAAGCCTTTGTTGGATGTCTCTGTCTGAGATAGAAACCATTGATTTATTACTGAACCCACCTTAATCCATTTTACCATCAAATTCAGAATATTGTCATAGACAAGTCTAAGGCTGTTTGTAGAATACAAAGTTATAGCATTCCTAAAGAACATTGTGGCATTTAGTAGGACATGACAAGATTTTTTAAAAAATGTTAAAATCATTTTGAGAAGAAAAGGACATTTAACCCAAAAAAGCCTATCAATCCTATTCAGGTAATTTCTACAAGATGATGTCAAGGTCCCTAAAGTCCAACTTTCTACCACACTATTTGGTATCTTATTCCATTTTCTCTGTGTGAAAAATACTTTCTAATATTTATGTGAAATTTACTTTGACAAGTTTCCACATGTGCTACCATGTTCTTATTCAAGAAAGTGGTTGAAAATAAGAGCTTGGGTCCACCATACCAATACCTTTCATAATTCTGAACACTTCAATCCAGTCACTTCTTAACATCTGTTTGCTTTAACTAAAAGGTTTAATCTCCTTCACTCTTTCTCATAGCATATTGCAGTCTTTGAATCTTGGTAGTCTTTCTTCTCTACATATCCTGTAGTACTACTGAGTCTTTCATGTAATATTAGCCATCCCCCACAGCTCCGCCCATGTAGTAGTGAAACAGGACAGTGAGGAGGGCTCCGCCCGGCTCCCCACTCCTGACGTCACGCTTCCCCCTCCCCTCTGCCCACAGCCTCTGTCTTGGAATAGTGAGAATATATCACTCCTGCAAGCGAACTATGATTCTTAGCATGATAAGAAAAGTCGCAAAATCAACAGGAATGTTCACGGAAATTATAGAAAAAAAAGATCTAAATCTGTCAAGTAGTTCTCTCTTTCACTGAGGTAAGGAATGCCCAGAGGCTGGCGTGTCAGTGAGGAGAGCCCCACCACCTTCCCCTCAGCCCAATGCGTGTCTCTCGGATTCACACAAATAAATCGGTACTGAAGGCAAACTATGATACTTAGCGCAATGAGAAAAGTCATAAAATCAACCGGAATGTTCAAGCAAATTATAGAAAAAACCCAATCTAAATCTGTTATGTAGTTCTCTCATGAAAAGCAGACAGACATACAGACAGACAGACAGACAGACAGACAGACAGACAGACGTTGGATTTTATATATATATATAGAGATGGAGAGCAAAATGGCAAAATTACTCCATATAATGCCTAACTAGTGTGTTATATAGCTTAAGTGCAACCTCCCTTGACTTTTATTTTACACATTGAGCTATATAACCTAACATCCTATTAGCCATTTAATTTACTTTGTGCTCTGTTTGATTGTGGACCGTGAAAAGTCTACTACAACTACTAGATTCTCCTAAACCACCCATTGTGAATTCAAATTCGACATTTTTTTACTTCCTATGTGTAATACATTACATATATTTACATTAAATTTCATTTGCTATTAATTTTCCCAAGTCTGATTTTATTCAGGTCCATGTGAATATTAGCTTTTATTCCACCTAGGTGGGTACCATCTGCAAACCTAACCAGCTTGTTTTTTGTATACTTGTCCAGACTGTTGTAGAGATCCCTGTGGAATACCATTTTTAACATCACCTAATTGACAAGAAGGCTCTCGTAACATAATCATTTTGCTTCCTGTGTTTACGCCAATATTGTACAATATACCTTGAATTTCTACTTGTTTTATCTTAATCATTAGCCTCTAATGTAGAACATTTTTAAAAGCATTCAGAACATCAAGAAAATAATATGATATTCACATGTCTGATCGTATGAACTGTTGTTTCCTCATAGAATTCCAAAATATCTGTGAAACATGATCTCTCCCATCTAAATATATGCTGACTGTTCACTAATACACTTGTTCTTGATATTTGTTGCTCAGTCTTTTTCTTAATTGTGGTACATATTAGGCTTACTGGCCTATGCTTCCTTAATTAGGAAGATTTTGCCATTTTACAGATTATAAGAACTTTTATATACAGTATGCACTTACTTATTTCCTTATGCACTCTAGAATAAATGTTATCTTGTCCCAGTGATTTGTTTGATTTCACCTTTTTAATCCAAACAACACTTCTCTCTCTACAATTTCCAAATCAATAGTTATCTCCTTAATAGCCCCGTTAATCTGCTACTTCAATGTCTTCATATTTTAGCTTGCTTTTTTGTTCTTAATACATTATATATAAAATGAATTCAAAATGGGTTTTCTTCTTTACTGTAGTTTTTATATTTCACCTGGCAACACACTGTTAATTTATACAAGTAATAAAAAAAAAATAATAATAAAAATACATTTTATTTTAGTGCCGTTCCCATGCTCATGGTGTTTCACAGAGTCTCAGAAAGTAACAGCAGGTATATGTAGCATTGGATGCAAATGCTTCCTGGATAGAACATTAAAACAGATACAGTAGATACAGGATACACAAAGCATTAAATAGAATAAAATACTAAATTCAATACTAAAAGAAAATAACACTTTTTGTGATATAACACACATACACAAATTACACTGAGCATCTGGACAAAGAGTAAGACTGAAAAAGGGGGGCATACTTTCAGGTTAAGAATGAATTGAGTCAGCTGATTAATTTTGGGAGGTCATTCCAAAGTCTGGACACTATACAGATGAAGGCCCTGTCACCCATAGAGTGCAGGCTAGTGTGGGGCACAGTAAGAAGACCAGAATCAGAGGACCTTAGAAGGTAATTGATGTAGTCCATTTAAAGCTTTGTAGGTTATTAATATAATTTTATATTCTATTCTGTAAGACAGGGAGCCAGTGGAAGTGAAGCAGGATGGGTGTTATGTTATTAGGACTCTTGCAGCAGAGTTCTGAATCAACAGAAGCTTTGATATAAGATTAGAAGTAGCACCTCCTAGTAGGGACTTACAATAATCAATGCGCGATGCGATAAAATCATTGAAAAGTTTCTCTGCATTAGAAAAGGAGATGAATGAGCAAACACATGATATGTTATGGAGGTGAAAGAAAGTAACTAGCTCTGCTACCCGTCTTTGCTGTGATCTCATCAACATAATAGAAACAAATTTTGAAAAAAGATACTTATATACTGTATGGGATGAGATTAAAAAAGGCAAAAGCCATAGCTGATCCTCTTCTTGTACATGCACTGTCACAAATGGTGTGCACGTCATTTCAATAATAATAATAAGAAGAAAGACTGTGTGTTTGTTTTCCTTAGAGTCACACCATTATTTTCCTTTTAAATATTCAGTAAATGTTCATAATTTCTTTGCTTTATAGGTAGGTGTTTTAGTTTATTATCCATTCAAGATAGGGAACTTTACACAGTAAAATACATTCATGTGTACATGGTAACTCATTTTCTTGATAATGGTCTATTTTCCTGCAAAGAGTCGTGCTTCTGCACTCAGGGCACTGCATATATCTAATATTAGTACCTGCAGTTCTCTCATCATCTATAAATACATACAGTACCTGCTAAATTGGCACAACAATGTGGAATAGCAGCATCAGCAATTTTACACATACTGTATTTGCATTGTATTTCATTCTTCTGTTGCTGTTTCATTCATATGAAAGGTGGTGTTCTGGTTCAAAGCATCAATATCTTAACAGTAACTTTAAAGAAATATTGTAGAGCATAAATGAATAAAAGTGCCTTTCCATCCAGGTTACAGTTTCACTCCTGAACAACAAATGGCACTGCTCTGATTTGTCATTTAAAACTAAGTTAACTACCAGGCTGGGTACTCTATTTATAATTGGAGATGACTCACAGAATGGGAAAATAATTATCTAAACGTAAAAAAATAGAATCAATTATTTTTTTCTCTATTCATTTCTTATTGTTTCTCTTAAAAAAAATAAAGTTTTGCTATTCTGCAATTTAGCAGTGTAATGGCAGTATGCAATAAAACGAAGTACAATTATTAGGAAGGAAAATGGGTATGTAGATGTCATGATGGTGCTTGATTAGCAGTGCTGCCTCAAACCACACTGTCTGTATGGAGTTTGTTATGTTCTCTCTGTGCTCATATGGGTGTTTCTTCTGTGTCCAGGTGGGTGCATGGAAAATCTAATTTAGGCCAGTTTGGGGCAGGGGGTTGCTTTTAAGACAGAAACCAGGAAGTACTTCTTCACATGATGGGTCATCGGTATCTAGAGTAGGTTGTTGAAGTGGAAACCATGACAACTTTTCAGAACTTTTCTAAAGAGTGCATTTGAATAACTTAGCTATTTTCTGGCCAAATAAACCTGATAGATTAAAGATGCTTCTCTTGTTTGTAAAGTGTCTTGTGCTCATATTTACGAGCATGTGGGAGCATGCCCTACAATGGACCAGAGCTCTGCTGGGGTTTGATTCTGGTATTATTAGCATGGCCTCAGGCTCACTGGGTTAGAAAGAAGACAACGGATTGATAGGAGAAAGGAATATAGCAATGTAATTCCACTGCATGAAGCAGAAAGGTCAGTTAAATGGAAAAGTTTGTGAACCTTTAAGAATTGTCCAGATTCCTTTATGAATGGCTTCTAAAATATAACCCAATCTTCTTTCAAGTCATAACAACAATTAAGTATATTCTAAATAAACACAACAAAATTCCTTGTTATATGCTTATTTTATACATATCTTTTAAATATTCAAGGTGAAATGCATAATTTGAGGAGAACTGAGGAGACTTCTGATTAGAGCGCAGTTATAGGTGTTGTGCTACTCATCCAAAATCCTGGATTCACTCTGTTACCTGTTTGCAGTGCACATGTTCACTCCATGTTTGGGCTCTTCAGATACTTCAGTTTTCCTCCCAAATGACATGTACATGGAGTTCATTGGCGATTCCAAAGAAGCCTTGTGCAAGTGTGTGTCTATGCTCCGATGAACTCTGTAATGGACTGCTGCCATGTTCAGGGCTGCTTCCTGCATTAAGCGCCTAATGCTTTTAGGATGGTCTATAACTCCATATGCCGCTGGACTGGATTAAATAGGTTACAAAATGGTACAATCTGGTGTGTATTCACTTGTTTTGTATTTTATTGCCAATATTGTTTTTATATAGTTGTATAATTTTATTTATAAAGCAGCATCAAAAAATATTACAGGTTAAAATCTTTACAGCCTAGCTTAAAGCCCTTAACTAAAAAGTCCCACACAAACTATAAATAAATAATACTATGGATTACTGCCAGTGCTATAGCCCACTGTTGCCTTTTTCCCATAAAACATAAATCCCCATGAATCATTTCTACAGAAAAAAAAAATCTATTCAGTTCATATTATGTAATTCTGTCAGTTGCTCTCCACAATCACTTTTTCACTTTTCTAAAGAATGTCTCAATTTGCATGCTGCTCCTCCAGCATTAAGCACTGTGAGCTCATGTGTAATTGTTTCAGAAATCCTTGCCATTTGTTTCACATCAGCTGGAAGTGCAATTTCAGAAAGTAAGACTTCACTGCAGTTCGAGAAGAATAAAGAGTGGAGCCCTATCATTTAAGTGTTTTTTTTTTTTTCTTTTTTGAATGTCGTATTGGACACTTGATTTCTACTTCTCTTCTAAGCGACAGGGTTTTTTTTTGTATCCCTTCTACTTCAGCCCCTCATGCTGCTTCAGAAGGGCATCTTTAAGTGTAGATGTAGACTTCTCTTCTTTGTATAATTTTATCTGTCCACTGCTGTGTTAGTCCAGCAAAAATTCAGGGACTATATAAAGCCTTCCAATTCATAAAAATCAAGCATTTTACTTTTAGGCAACTAATACAAAGTGTAGCATCTTTTTCCAAGATCATGGTTGGAATTTCTGAATTAAGATGATTTAGTCAGTGGTTTCTGACATTTCATTAAAAATGTATTAGTACAATAATGCATGTGCATAAACTAAAAATGACACTTAACTGCTGCCATCTGCTTAAACTGTCAACATCATGAGTGGTGAATCACACCTCAAAATGACAGATCATTCTGAAATTTAGTCAGGTCAAGGGCTTATTTGTGGCTTGTACTTATTACTTCCGGGAGAGGTTTGCTTTTCCTGCAACCCCTTGGTGATCACAAAATGAAGAGGTCTACAGATTCTAATATCCACTTCTAATTTGCTTGCTTACAGTTGTGTAATAAAAATTTTATTAACTTCATCATTACTGTTCAACACTTTATGTATGGACTGGCGTGATTCATGTATGGATTCAGGCTCTAGCTCCCTGTGGCTGTGTCCAGGCTTAGTAAACCCTCAAAATGACAAATGTAACTGTCACATTCAAATTTCCTTAAAGTTCTCCTTGTCTTTCTGTTCATACACATTACAAGCTGTGAATCTGGGACTTTATCTCCTTGTGATTGTAATCTTATGTTTCTGTTTTTCTTCTTAGCAAGTGTCTAAATGAATTATAGGGAGCTAACCAATCAAACTTGATAGACTGAATGGTTCCCCTCTTGAGAACATTCCTGCACATTTTTGCTTGAAAGCCATTTCTAATCATTAACTCTTTGTGAAAACCAACACATTTTAAATATTCTACACAATTTTTCCAGTCTTTGATATAGTGACTACAGCTCTGCATATTCTCCTAGTTTTTGCAACAGATTCCTCTTTCATTCTAAATATATGTGAATGTTAGGTTGATTGGTGATTTTAAACTGGCCTAGTATGTGGACACATGTGAAAGTGCCCCATGATGGACTAGCTTTCTCCATGATGTTGTTCCCTTTGACCCGGTTTTCTGGTCAGTGGTTTCAGAAAAAAATTCAAAAGTAATGAATTAAACACCATACTGAAATCCAATTGCTTCATAACTTCATAGTCCTGGGTTTGAACAGTCACTGTTGGGAATGTGCTTATTCTTTCTACATCTATGTTCATTTTCCTTAGCTTTCTCCAGCTTTTCTCCCACTTCTCATAGACATGCATGATACGTAAACTGGGAACTCTAAACCAACCCCATGTGAGAGTAGGTGAGCCCTGGTATGGCCTGCCAATCATCCAGGGTTGGCATCTTTCTTGTGTGCAATGCTTCTGTGATACGTATCAAATCCCCATTCATCAGAATTGGTTAAGAGCTAGACAATCTATGGGCAAACTATTCAAAAATCTGTTGTATGATCAAAAAACAAGAGTGTCAGCCTCTATAAAAGTATCTACCAGAAGGGAGACAGAACTCTGCACTCTCATCTTAGTACAGTTACTGGGGAGCAGACTCAAATATTCTCCTGTCTATTTCACAAATGCAGCATATAAATGAATATGTGGTAAATGGAATAGGGTTTGCTACTGGTGATCCTGACTTTGGAGTAAATGAATTTTGAAAATGGATGGGTGGATAACAGGGAAATGGATATTGTACCTAGAATTACCATCATCCCATAGAAAACAAATAAAGAAAATAATTTTGACAAAATGCTTCACAATGGTTTTTGTCTTTGTCTGGGAGTCACTCAAACTGTGACTTTTCCTCCCTGAGGTGTTGACAGTGGCAGGAATTGAACTCAGGTGGCTGATGGGTTATTTAGCTACCATTTCTGCTATTGTACTAAAGAAGAATACTGTCAAGTTGCATACAATATGTACTGTAGTAGCTATCTTCACCTTCTCACAGTCTGTCTCCGATGAGCCTGCCCTTCCCATTTCACTCATAACTCCCCTCTTAGCTAACTGTCCTCCCAAACATGAAAGAAGTCAGAAGTGACTGTGGTGCCTTTGTAGTACACAACAGCCTTCTTTACCATGCATACGGAGGAGTTCTTTGTTTTGAGACTGATACAGATCCCAGCGTATGCAGCCAAGATTCCTATACAGTGATCCCTCGCTATATCGCGCTTCGCCTTTCGCGGCTTCACTCCATCGCGGATTTTATATGTAAGCATATTTAAATATATATCGCGGATTTTTCGCTGCTTCGCGGGTTTCTGCGGACAATGGGTCTTTTAATTTCTGGTACATGCTTCCTTAGTTGGTTTGCCCAGTTGATTTCATACAAGGGACGCTATTGGCAGATGACTGAGAAGCTACCCAACTTACTTTCTCTCTCTCTCTCTCTTGCGCTGACGTAGGGGGGTGTGAGCAGGGGGGCTGTTCACACACCTAGACGATAGGGACGTTGCTACCTTCTGTGTGCAGCTGCTTTCTGAAGGACATGCTGCACGGTGCTTCGCATACTTAAAAGCTCAAAGGGCACGTATTGATTTTTGTTTGAAAAACAAACTCTGTCTCTCTCTCTCTCTCTCTCCCTGCTCCTGACGGAGGGGGTGTGAGCTGCCGCCTTCAACAGCTTTGTGCCGCGGTGCTTCGCATACTTAAAAGCAAACAGCCCTATTGATTTGTTTGCTTTTCTCTATCTCTGTGACATGATCTGCTCCTGACGCGCAGTCCTTTGAAGAGGAAGATATGTTTGCATTCTTTTAATTGTGAGACAGAACTGTCATCTCTGTCTTGTCATGGAGCACAGTTTAAACTTTTGAAAAAGAGACAAATGTTTGTTTGCAGTGTTTGAATAACGTTCCTGTCTCTCTACAACCTCCTGTGCTTCTGCGCAAATCTGTGACCCAAGCATGACAATATAAAAATAACCATATAAACATATGGTTTCTACTTCGCGGATTTTCTTATTTCGCGGGTGGCTCTGGAACGCAACCCCCGCGATGGAGGAGGGATTACTGTATTGTCTTTTTTAATGATGATTACTGAAAATTGGATACATGTTAAGAAATGAATAAGTGAACAGATTCTTAGCTTGCAGGTTTAGTGCTCTAATTATTGTGTTCATAAGAATTGCTTATGAACAATTTGAAATCACTTCAGTGATTTTTGTCCGGTGCCTCCTGACACCCCGGTGCAAGAAAACCCCACATTTGATATGTTATTCAACTTATCTTGATGTCTAGTTATACAAGACTAGCCATCCCCTGTGGCTCCACTCACATAGTAGTGAAACAGGACAAACTTTAAAAATCAATAAACAAACAAGTATCGCTAGCTAAGCGGAGGCAAGGTACGCTCCAAAACGTGGCCAAAGGTAGACCGATTCAAACGGAGGCTGGCGCTTGAGTGAGGAGGGCCCCGCCTGGCTCCCCACTCCTGACATCACACTTTACCCTCCCCTGGTCCACCATACCAATTCCCTTCATAATTCTGAACACTTCAATCCAGTCACTTCTTAACATCTGTTTGCTTTAACTAAAAGGTTTAATCTCCTTCACTCTTTCTCATAGCATATTGCAGTCTTTGAATCTTGGTAGTCTTTCTTCTCTACATATCTTGTAGTACTACTGAGTCTTTCATGTAATATTAGCCATCCCCCGCAGCTCCGCCCATGTAGTAGTGAAACAGGACAGTGAGGAGGGCTCTGCCCGGCTCCCCACTCCTGACGTCACGCTTCCCCCTCCCCTCGGCCCACAGCTTGTGTCTCAGAATAGCGAGAATATATCACTCCTGCAAGCGAACTATGATTCTTAGCATGATGAGAAAAGTCGCAAAATCAACCAGACTATTCATGCAAATTATAGAAAAAAACCTGATTTAAATCCGTTAAGTAGTTCTCTCATGAAAATCGGACAGACATACAGACAGACGTTGGATTTTATATATGTAGAGATTTCAAGCTGTTTCCTCCCTATTTTTGGCCCACTAGACCCCAAAAAATGCTTGTTTTTAGGCCATTTTTGAACCATAGTTTGTGCAAGAAATTGCAACCTTATGCTAAAGAGTAAACCTGTAAAAATGATCAGAAGGATTCGAAGTTGTGCATGTCATATCAGCTGACCCCAGTGGCTCACTCTCTAAAGGTATACAAGGGGTCAAAGTTATTCTTTTTCACAAAACTTTGAAAAAACTGGGATTGGTCATATAGGCATGTGGAGTGTCATTTTATGCTATTTTGAGGTTGCTGATATCGAATATGCTAATTTTTTTTTGATATTTCATTCTTTACTATTGGTACTTAGCCCCCTAAGAGCTACACCCAGAAAGTTAGAAATGACAATATGCAAACATAAGCATATGGGGTAACGTTTTAGGATATTTTAAGGCTGGTGATTGAAAATCTGATGTTATTTTTAATGTTTGATCCTTTGTTAAGAATCTAACCCTCTATGGGCCTCTGTAAGAGAGTGAAAATTTTAATGTCTATTACAACTGAGTACATTTATACTGAAGTGCACACATAAATATTTCAAATATGTGAAATGATTATTCTTGTTTATTATGTACAGTACTTCGACCTCATGAAGTAAATCATTACATTTCTTGTGAATACCTCAAAGACGGCTTACACTAATTCAGACTTTTTTAATATTTAGAACAGGGGTGTCCAACTCTGGTCCTGGAGTGCTGCAGTGGCTGCAGGTTTTCATTCTAACCCTTTTCCTAATCAGCAATCAGTTTTCACTGCTAATTAACTCCTTTTCCCTTCATTTTAACAGCCCTGTTTTTAAGAATTCAGCTCTCGGAATTGATTCACTTCTTCATTAAATGGTAGCCAAACAGAAATGAGATGTGAAACGAGCCAATTGATGATCATCTAAACTGGAACGTCAAGCTCTAGCCCATTTCACTCCAACCAGTTTCTTAATTAGTAGCCAGTTCTTGCTGTTAAGTAAAGCTGTAATTGAATATCATGACTTGTTGCTTGTTCTCCCCGTGTCTGCGTGGGTTTCCTCCGGGTACTCCAGTTTCCTCCCACAGTCCAAAGACATACAGGTTAGGTGCATTGGCAATTCTAGATTGTCCCTAGTGTGTGCTTGGTGTGTGGGTGGGTGTTTGTGTGTGTGTGTGTGGGCGCGCCCTGCGGTGGGCTGGGATTGACTCCAGCAGACCCCCGTGACCCTGTAGTTACAATATAGCGGGTTGGATAATGTATGGATGGATGGACTTGTTGCTGCTCTCGTTCTGTCACAGCAGACTGTTTTTTTCTAAGACCACCATCAAGATGTTTTGGTGACCTGAGCAGACCAACTTGACTGACACCTTCACCTTTCTTTATTTTCAGGTTAGCTGGTCATGTGATGGCTTGTTTTGTGTCTCATTATTGTTTGGCTGCTCATTAAGGAAAAAGAAACAAGTAAGGGGGCTGAGTCACGTCAATTAAAACTAAGGCAAAACAAGTTAATCAGCAGCAAAAACGGCTCAATAATTAAGAAGGTTAGAATGAAATCCAGCAGCCATTGTGGCCCACCAGGACTGGAGTTGGATACTCCTTATTTTGAATTTATTTGTTAGGGGAAGTGCAAAAATATGGACCAATCCTGCAAAAAATAATATTAAGTACATAAACCTAAATGCAGTGGTGCTAAGGATATTCATTAAGGTTAACATATATGAGTGGAAGGTGGCACATTGCTGTGTCACATCCCTACAGTCCTGGGTTCAAATCCAGGTTGTAGCCTAGACTGTTTAGAGCAGGGGTGGGCAAAGTCATTCCTGGAGGGCTGCAGTGGCTGCAGGTTTTTGTTCCAACCCAATTGCTTAATAAGAAGCACTTATTGCTCTAGAAACCCTTCTACTTCATTTTAGTTATCTCCCTCATTAAGATTTTGAACCCTTATTGCTTATTTAAGTCTTAAACAGCTGCATTCTCTGTTTTTAATTGCTCCTTATTAGCAATAAGATGCAAATGACAAAAGAAACCAGCAGTTATCCATTTTGCTTGTTACCCTTTACACCTGTGTGTATTTATCGTGCACTATTTGGCTATATTAATGCAAAGAATTATTATTATTATTATTAATTAAATACTTGGAAGGAAAGAGAAGAGAAAAAAGTGAAGGACTGAGAATTACCCATCCGTTTTACACTTCAAAGTATTTGGATATTATCTTTAGAATGGAAAAAAATCTAGGATATGAGAATGACTTGACATAGCAGAGTTAAAGCACTGACAAGCCATGTAATGTAATTATTGGCAAGGATTGTTTTCTAATTAAGCAACTGGGTTGGAACAAAACCCGCGGCCACTGCGGCCCTCCAGGAATGACTTTGCCCACCCCTGGATTACAGCCTGCATGCTTCTCCTTGTATTTTCATGGATGTTTTTTAAGTAGTTTACACTTCCCAGTTAGGTTACTGTACCACAAAGGCAAGTGTTTCTTGTGGTGGGCAGACATAACTTCTGCCATCTGATAGATACTAGGCATACCCTGGCCCCCAGTGACCACATACTGGAGTAAGTTAATTAAGAAAAAGAATGAAAAATTAAATATATAAATGTAAATATAGGTGGACTTCACTATAAGAGATTGTTAATGACATGATTGCAAATATGAGTGCTTTAATTTAGCTCAGCTACAAAACATTGAGTTTTGCGAAAATCTGTAGATAACACTGCAAAACAAAAGGAGGTCAGGATGGTCTTTTTTATACAAGGTGCAACAATTGCCTTACAGTATTGGAACAATGATAGGTTGAATTTGAATCTGAATCTGAAATGGAATCAGTCTGGATTTGTAGTTTGCCACATTTACTGTATATAATTGTTTTATTAATCATTTGTGAAGGTGTCTAACCTGATTGTAAAAGTAGTTTGTTAACTTTAGGCTTCCTTCCCACAGGAAGTGATCATTCATTAAAGTTGTTCACATTTTTATGGCAAAAAGATGTGGAGGTTTGGATCCCAGGGTATTGGATATTGTACATTCTTCAGAGTTCTAGCTCTAGCTCTGTGGCCATCCTTAAATATTTTACGATTTCTTCAATGGAGCATGTTTATTATAGCTCATTGTGTCCACAAAATGCACTGTCAATCATGATGGTAATCATCAGTAACAAACCAAAGTTCATCCATCCAATACTTTTCTATTTAGCTTATTCTATCAAGGGTTTCAGCACAGTCTAAACATTTTATGCAATTCCTCTGACCAGGCCAGATGCAAGTTTCTGGTATGTAACAGACCTGAAGGACACTTTGTTGGGTCTTAACAAGACTTTTAAAGGACCAGTGACACTGGACTAGGGCCACCTATAGTGCATCTACTACTGTATCACAAGAACTTCACAAAGGCTTTATGTTACACAGCAATAAGAAACTAAGAGATACACTATAGAAAGACCTTAAAGCCCCTATTCTGCAATAACCTACTGAATGCAGAACACAGAAAGTCAAACTTTGAAAATATGTTCATATAGAGACTATAGGATGTTTCTCTATATTTAGCTGTTGCTATGGTTTCAGGATATCTTAGAAACTATGAATAAACACTGTACATTTTTCTCTTTTTTTAAACAAATCTATATGATTTCATTATAACCTTTTAGTTTCTGATAGACTTGCCCACTGAAAGTGTAAAGGTGTCTTTTAAGAAACAAGAATCTCAAACATGTAGTCTCTTTTTTATAAATTTATGAAATTTGCATTTATTTCATTTCTGAAGTTAGCAAGGAAACATTTACAATGAAAGGCTACTTATAGTACTCTATAGGGATACAAATGGATTGAAATACTGGTTACCAGCTATGTTACAAAGATGACTGGCACCACTCAAAGGTTTCTGGGTAGAAAATACAAGCACTAACAGCCACAGCAGAAATCACTGCCAGCTTAAGTGGCCTTCTGTTGCCTACTGCAGATGATGCGGTGGTTTGCAGTCATGGACATTTCTTACAATATTCTTCACCTGACTTCACTGTATTTTACTATTTTTACCCACAGCTCTTTAGAATGGCAGACAATATGTGGCACCATGAATCCATCATGAATATTATTGTCTCCTTTTTCCTCAGGTATTTTATTGAAAATTTTTAATATCAAAGTTTTCTTAGTGGGTAGTAAGATGTTCAGCACAAAAGCACATTTACTCAACACAAGTGTTCTGAAGTTTTAGTTTAATCACATTAAACTCCTACTGAATTTCTACCAGCTCTTTGCCCCTACCTTTCTTTTTCTTCTGTCCTGGTGAGTGCCAGAGGCCCTTTTTCTTTGTCTGGCCTGTGCACAAAAATGAAAGATTTTTCTTTTTTTTGTTTCATGTTAACATTTTTTCATAGATTAACTTCAGCTACTCACATGCAGTCTCTTCAGCTAGCAAAGTGCATATTAACTCCAATTAGCAGGACATTGTTGTTGGCAGGTTTTCATTTTCAACAAGGTAAACGTGTTTAGTATGCAAGTGCGTGCAAAATGCTATACATGCTACTTTCAGAAGGTACAAAGATGCATTTGGGTCACACAATTCCCTGCAAAATTTCACAACAAACAGGCCTGGAAATGCAACAAGAAAGGTAAAAACACAACCACTTTTTATCATTTGGTTAAAAACTTTTTAAAAAGCAATATTAAACTGCATTCAATCTCATGAGCAATATGAACTGCTTCAATGTATACGTTTTCATAACAATAAGAAGCTATCTGAATTTTAAAGTGCTAAATATAACAAAATGTGATTCTGCCTGTAAAACAGTACAGCCGTGAAGCTGGTGTCAGGGCCATCTTAACGTATGGGCACTGGCTGGGGGCCCCAGGAGCAAAGGGGCCTGCAATTTTTCTGATGCCTATGTATGGGACCCCAGTACACTACTTTGCCCAGGGGGCCTATAATGCTGGTAAGACGGCCCTGGTTAGCACTAAGGACCATTTAGGGAAGTTGCAGAACCTTGGTTTTTGGTAAATGGAAGTAGCAGAACACTGACAAGACAGCACAGCTCTCCTTCTTCACTATCTATCTATCTATCTATCTATCTATCTATCTATCTATCTATCTATCTATCTATCTATCTATCTATCTATCTATCTATCTATCTATCTGTTTTCAATACAATTTGAAAAATCAACCATTTTCCATTCCTTGTGTTACAATTTGAATGTTATTCTACATTTATTTCAAAATTGTTTTTGCCATCCACATTAAACTACTAAACATTTACAATAAATAAAAGTAACAATTAGAAAATCCTAAAAAAACAAAGCCAAAGAAGAAAAGTAGTGCATTTTTGTGTCTCTTCATTCGCTGCTTTGGAGAAGACACCTTAAGGGAATTGAGTTGCATTGTTGTAGTAAACTGATAAGAGCTTACGTTATTCTAAAGTGCGTTACCTAAATATTACCTCTCCTACTCGGTCAATCAGAGTAATGGTAGCGGTGACAATATGCAGTTTACAAGTGGATGCTTTCTACAGTGCAATATGTAACATCATGGTTATCATCAAGATGAGATTCACGTACAGAAATCTTCGGAACTTTATTAATTAAAAAAAGGTAAGACTCATCCGTGAGAGAAAAGTAGCTTCCTGAGCAAAGAAATTTACATATAGTTTAGGTTCTTGACTTTGCTGTTGTCACACATGTGTGAATAGGAAGAAGCTGAGTGGACCAAGTCAAGGTAATTACCTGCCAAGGCAGGGGGTGGCAGGGTGCACTAATCCTACTTCTGTTATCTCTGCTGGCCAGATACGGGAAAACCTACCAGACGCACCATCGATGGTGTCACATCTGGTTCTGGCACCGCGAACGACGCCACTTCCGGTTCCGGCCACGGACAAGGTCACTTCTGGTTTTGGCATTTAAAGTCACCATCATTTCAACATCCCATCAGTTCAGTTCAGGACTCAAAACAATGCACATGAGTGCTATTTCAAAACCCTTTTGCAGCCAGAGACAATATATGGGTGGTTGCCCCAAACCTTTTTGTGTGTGTTGAGGCTGTTCATTTCATGCTGTCTAGCGACCTTTGAATTTCACCTTGCTTTTTCTGTTATGACACCCATCCTTATTTCTCCAGTATAGCAAAGCACACGTCTGTTTGCCTCTCTCATTCATCTTTTAAAGATCACTGCCACTTGCATTTCCCTTGCTGTGCCCACCCTGTCTATTTTTGGGCAGTTATAGGCCATTATCAAATACTGTGCATCTGTGTGGTACCCCAACAGATGCTGCAATGCTGACCCCAACACTGATGC
Organism: Erpetoichthys calabaricus; assembly: GCF_900747795.2. Classification (NCBI taxonomy): domain Eukaryota; kingdom Metazoa; phylum Chordata; class Cladistia; order Polypteriformes; family Polypteridae; genus Erpetoichthys; species Erpetoichthys calabaricus. Next base: position 115,815,794 of record NC_041397.2, read on the forward strand.
ACATACTCCATACAGTAGTTATAATGTTGCCCCCCTTATTCTCACCTACAGAAGGAAAACTGTGAATAGAGTATGGCATATAAAGGAAAGTTATGTTACTCTGGCTCATGAAGAGTACAAGGTCAATAGGTAATAAAAAAGATGTTCAAAATGCGGAAATAAGCTTCTTATTCATTATTACTACACAGCATGGTGACAACAGAATGTCTCTTGTGGCCTAACGCTGCTATGAAAAGCTCCAAGCTGAATGTTGTTTGTGTAAATTTCTTTGTACACTATAAATGTAACCAAGAATGATCTCAATTTAAGTGTCTAGCTTCATCACATAATATTAAAGGTGCAGGTTTGACAGATCATTTGACAGTATATTGGGAGAAGGATGCTAAGGATAGAGCTGTGAGGCAAGAGAAAAAGAGGAAGGCCTAAGAAAAGGTTTATGGATGTGGTGAGAGAGGACATGCAGGTGATGGGTGTAACAAAACAAGATGCAGAGGAATGAAAGATATGGAAGAAGATGATCCGCTGTGGCAACCCCTTACGGGAGCAGCCGAAAGAAGAAGAAGAGGTGTGACAGATCATATATAGCAACTGTGGCACTGAAATAGAAAAACATGTCTTTAAAAAGCTCAAAAATTAAAATTTTATAAGCACATTAAAATAGTGAAAAGAGCAATAGTGCGTGGTTTTTCGTTAGGTAATTAGACAATATAGAGGAGACGCAGTTACTATGATATCACTTTAGTTGATCTGAGTTGAGCCCATGAAATGAGTCAGAACAGAGCTTTCTCACATTGGACCTGGGCATCCTTGTAGCTCCAGGCTTTTCTTCTTGTTATTTTGTATCTTTATTGTATCATTCAGGAAATGCACAGCATGGTCTGTTAATTTGTATGAAACGCTAGCAAGTACTGTATTTGAATGTTTTACTGTATATGTGAATGTCAATAGGTTTTGTTTATGTGACCTGTTTAGATTCTATTCTGCTGCTTATTTTAAATTGACTTGAATAGTTAATCCATTGCTAGCTAATGTTTACACCAATGAACTAGTTACTCTTTTTGAATGCAGTGTCATTTGTACCTTTGTCTGTTGTTTGTTATTTGTTATTATGTCAATGCAGAACAAAGGTAATTAAAAAAAGGATAAAATGAAAAAAAAAAACAAACAAAATTAAGCTAAACATGGTGTAAGTGCCAGAGTGGGTGGACTGGCATACCAACTGGGGTCGAGGATAATTTTCTACTTGGTTTGAAGGCCATAGTAAAAGGAATGCAAGAATGGATGTGCAACCCAACCAGGTGGAGGCCTCCATTTCTATGCCAGTCGGGAGGAACAAATAATGGATGGACAAGGGACAACTGGATTATATGAACAGTTAATTCCCCAAAATGAGAGGTGGTGGCACTCATCTGACTGGATCCCAGTTTGGACACCCACAGGGACTTGTACTGTGGATTGGCAGCCTTGTTGGGGTGCTTCCAGGTGACAATACAGGAAAATAAGGCTCCTACTTCATGCGACTTCCGTTTAATATAGAAGTGCTTTTGGTAGGCAATACTATAGCAGCAGAAGTACTCATGGACCCCATATAAAAGGAACCTCTCTGTCTCATACAGACAAGTTGGAGTCAGAAGGAGGAGGGCAATGCTTGCAAAGGAGATGTGGAAGGAGGTGGAAGATATATATTGGTGTGCTAATACTGTATTGGACTGATTTACACCTGTAAATGTGATTTTGTTGAATAAATATAATTTTATTCTACCTTGAATTGTTTTTGGCTGAGTTGTGTAAGGTGTTTGGGGCTCTGGGGTGCCCCCTTGTGTCCATAATCTCTAAACATATTAATCTTTCTTTTTTTTTTTTCCACACATAAATTACACATGAGTAGTGTAGTGGTTCATAATTTTTTTTTTCTCATGACCCAATTTTGCCTTTTTCTTTCTTGGAGACCCAGATCGTCATCGCCGTCCCCCTTGGAAATTCATTGCCAGGAATCATCCCGGGGAGGTGGGGTGTGGTTAATTTGTCCCTCTTGGAATTTGTAGCATAGCGACCCATCCCAAGACTCTCCGCAAACCATATGCAATCCTTTCCCATTGAGGAGTATGGTGAATCACAACTCCGAGCAACCCAAATTCAGGCGACACCATTTAGGGTCATGATCCATTGCTTAAGAACGTATGCATTAGAGTATATTTCAGACTGCAAAACTGTAAAAGGGGAATGAGAGACTAACTGCGACATTCTTTAGAACCAATGCCTCCAGCTAAAGAATATTATTTTAAACTAATAAACCGAAAAAGATGTTGTGACAAAAATGAGTTGATAACAATGTAGAATTAAACAACCTGTCTTTCTCAAAATAAAACTACCAACTCAACTAAAAATCTAACATTCTGCTAAAATTAGAAGCACATCACCTACACCTACAGCTTCCAAATAGTTTAGTTGCGAGGACTACAACTTGTTTATGGTTATGTCACATTACTCATCTTATCCTGTGATTTTTTTTAGGCTTGGCCTTCATTTACATAATTTTAGTGAATCAGAGGCAGTCAGCAACAAGCTCCTATAAAGCCAGTCACCTACTGTGACATGTCCAGCAACTCATTCCAACTAGTCTATAAAACTCAAACAGGTTTGATTTTGTCTTTAGTCGCAGGGATGGGCTCTGTGTGTAAGAGAGCTGACAACAAATGAATGCTTATCCAGGAGTACAATGCATAGGATGAAGAATGAGGAATGCAGGTGTTTTGGACTTCACAGAAGAGAAGCTCATCTCTTTTAAGTCTATTTTATTACATACCATGACAGAATGGAAAAAAGACAAAAAAAAAAAAAAGGGCAAATACTACAGCTTAATTCGTTGTGCCTGTTAACCCTTTGTACAGCTTCAGCTCTGTCAGGCAGCACTCTGTTGGCCGTGAGAAGCAAAAGAGAGCAAGAGTGTGCTGGAGGGGTCAGTAAATGTGACATGGGTAGCAAATTTCAGTCATTTAAATTGACATAGTCCGGCAACAAGATCAAAAACTGTGGTCAGCAAACCTGACATATCCCACAATTAGACGCCATTTAATGTGAAATTGACTTAAACTGTGAAGACTACACATTTTATGTTGGGCTGTGAACTGATGCTTGCTTTTAGACCCCCTCTACTGCCTGCCTGTTCATCTGGGAAATCTACTGCATTCTTTTTTACCAATGAAATGAAATGTGAGATATGTATATTTTAACTAGGGAAAAAAAAGACAGTGGGATTCGCATGTGCCAGTTGTGTGTCATAATGAGAACATATTTAATAACTGATCTATTCTTTGTTAAAAATACAGAATTAAAAGATCTAACTTTGCTAATGTAAAGCAATCTAAATTTTAAACAATATATATGCTATAAATAATTCATAACTTTAATAGTCATCTGCGGTGGGCTGGCGCCCTGCCCGGGGTTTGTTTCCTGCCTTGGCTGGAATTGGCTCCAGCAGACCTCCATGACCCTGTAGTTAGGATATAGTGGGTTGGATAATGGATGGATGGATAATAGTCATGCCTGATACATAACTGAAGCAGTGTTAAGACCTAACAGAGTATTTCTTCAAGAAACTGTAAACATTAACTAGTCCAGCACTTGAAGTCTAAGGAGATCTGTTATTACATTGCATCATAAAGAAATATTACAGTACTTAAATTATAGCTGTCAACTGTTTAGCTTATATTTTCCATTCATCCATCTTCAGTAAGAACATCATACTTTTTAGTGAATAATTCTCTTGACATATTCATGAGTTGTATTATATTAAAGTGTTAAAACCTTGCAAGTTTCCAGCATATGACTGCATTTGGAGTCTATGTGCTATAGTAACTGTGCACCAATGTGGGATAAAATACATACATTTGCCAATGTAATGGACTTCACAGTGTGATTAAACCACATTAATGAGATAATAAATATGCCAGAAAATCTAATTTCATATATGCTTTACTTTTCAAAATGAAAAATGTAATCATTTATGCTCTTTTGCTGCATTTATGTGTCAATCAACACTTTCACCATCTGCATGCTGCCTCCAGTTTAGAAAGGGACAGACATTCTAGCAATTTACAAAGCAGGAAAATTGCTTTTAAACAAGACATAGGAATGTTTTTGTCCTCTTTGATTACAACAATGCAAAGTCAGCTACATCGGGAGAGTGTTGCCGTCTCATAGTCCAGGAGCCGTGTTTAACTCCATGCCTGATTTGCACTTTCTATTTCTGTCATGGGTGAGTTTTCTTTAAGTATCATTCACCTTTTATACTGTTTGATTCCATGAAAATGAGATAGGATGATTAGCAAATACTAAAGAGACAAATTTGGACAGTCTTTGAACCTCAGTTATTGTAAGTCCAAAGGGTTGGGTGCAATTAACAAGATTACTAATCATTAGTACAGGATGAGAGATGAGACATTAACCCTGAATTTTCTCACCCTGTAAGCCAGCATTACAAAAATGACTACATAACAAATGCTGACTGCAAATTAAGGTTTTAGGTTTAAACCCTGTAGTAAACATGTGTACCCCCTGAAGACTGTAGCACCAATTTAGCGTCACCTTTTAGACTAACATACACTTTTGTGATGTGGGACGAAAACTTCTGCACACATGGGAAGAACATGCAAAGCCCATACTGGCAATGACTGGGCCAGAAGTTAATCCAAGATTCCTTAATATATGTGACTCACCACCTCCCCACTGTAACACTTCAAAATCCAAATTAAGGATTCTGGTTTTGTAATGTTAAATACCAGTGGAAAAATATTTCTCTCACTATTAGACACAGAAATCCTTCAAACTATGTCCAAAGAACCTGGGGCAGCAGGGTGGTACAGTGATTAGTGGCCTATGTGAGTATGTGGTGGTGGTGGTGGGGGGGTCAATAAATGTGTGATTGTGTCCTGTGATTAAGTGGTCCAAATTAGATTCTGTTCCTATTCTAACTGGGATGGCTCTGCTTATCACAACCATGAATTTGACAAAGTGTACAGAAGGGAGGCCTAATTAAACAAGTTCTTTCTTAGATTTTATAGTCTTTTTATAATCTCGAAATTTGAAATAACATGTTAATTATTCAAATTTTCCTAAACTGCAGGACCTCTAATCAAAGCTAACTTTTTAGTTATGTTTGACATTAATGCTCAGTATAAAGCTATAGATAAAGACTTCAGGATTGATGGAGGATTGCAGTAAAATGTCTAGATTCTTAATGCTAAAGAGAAGCCATTGAGCCTTGTGCTGTGTTATGGGGGGATTATACTGTATGTTGATATAATCTGATAACCACAGGAATTTCATTTTTCATCCACAGCTTTAACAGCGAACTGGGATGAGAATTTATTAATATGTCTGTTTTGCGCTCGCAGGCTCTTAGTAGAATACAGAGCCAGTAGAAGAATGTCCACTTTATAGAAACATACACGGGCTGGACATTTTCCTGACATGACAGATAAACAGCATTGCTACTTGTAGTGAAGGTGGTGCCTTCATTTAATTTAAAATTTCAGCTAATTTCCAAATAGATAAGGCGCAGTGACACAGAGATACATCAGAAAAAAAAAGTATAAACAAGTGGAGTGATTTTGAGTTGAACAAGTTGCTGATAAATTGACAGAAAATGTGACTGATGAATTGATCATTCTGAACAAATGACCGGTGCCCTGAGAGATTACCACTTTCTTCTGATTTATGTACAAAGCACTAGAAAGAAAAGATAAAGCCTGTTGAACAATAAAGGATTAATGACCAGACTCACTACTGAGCTATTTTTAACTTTTAAATTCATCTTCATAAGAAGTGAGGCTGTTATACTGAAAGCAAGGAAGGGCCAGGCTTCAGTTTGCTAAAAGGAATATGAAAATAAAACAGCTAATGCAAAAAGGACTTTCAAATATGAATTGCTTTCTAATATTATCAAATAATAATCTAATTTCTGTTTTGGAATATAGAGATAGAAAGAAAAATCACTTGGGAACAGCCATTAGTAGCAAGCTGATTATGCTGTTCTGAGAGTGGAGACAGGACTGCAGAGTTTCACATTATAACTGCTCTTCTCATCTCTTTCCACAAACTTCTAAAAGCTGTCAACAGACTAATGACATCTTACTCACAGTGTGCTGAAATCCTGAAATGTTAAGCTAGGAAGCTGCTTTACAGTGTTTTCTTCATATACTGTATATTATTTGCCAAGTGACACACTTTAAATAATTGCTTCTACCAGTGCTGGTTACATGGAAGTGTTAGGCTTCATTTCTTCATTTTGGCCATCAGTACAACATGTGTCTCAATTAGCACAACTTTCTTGTTCCATCCATTTTCCAACCCGCTGAATCCTAACTACAGAGTCACGGGGGTCTGCTGGAGCCAATCCCAGCCAACACAGGGCACAAGGCAGGAACCAGTCCTGGGCAGGGTGCCAACCCACCGCAGGACACACACAAACACACACTAGGGCCAATTTAGAATCGCCAATCCACCTAACCTGCATATCTTTGGACTGTGGGAGGAAACCGGAGTGCCCGGAGGAAACCCATGCAGACACGGGGAGAACATGCAAACTCCACGCAGTTCCATCAAACTAAAATTTCCTGTGAAAACTATTTATTGTGTTCAAATGTGGTGAACGCTTTAAAACCACTTGAGGTTATCTTTTGTTTTTAATGACTGGTGCCACCTGATTTACCAGTATGAGAAAACTCCCACATATGGTATACCGTTTGACATGTCTTAAGGTCTAGTTATGCAAGAAGTCAAGTTTTTTGAGGTTCCCCCATATTTTTGGCACTTTTACCTGAAAACCCCTCACTGTTAGACTTTTTGGAACCATATTTTGTGCAGGAAATTACACCCTTATGATAAACTGTAATTCAGCAGGTGTCTTGAACAAAAAAACGAATGAGAAGGAGTCAAAGTTGTGCATGCCACATCAACCAACCCCAGCATTTTATACCCTAATAGGACACCAGGAGCTCAAATTTACTTCTTTTCACAAAACATTGAAAACTAGGGACTGGTAAAATTGTCATGTGCACTGTATTTGTATGCTATTTTGTGGTTGCTGATCACAAATATAATAATATTTTTGATATTTGATTCTTTACCATTGGTCGTAGCCCTCTAAGAGCTACTCCCAGAAAGTTAGAAAAGGCAAAGTTTAAAAATAGACATGTGGAGTCTCGTTTTAGACGATTTCAAAGTCACTGTTTACAAACCTGATGTTATTTTTGATCCTTTACTAGGGATCTAGCACTCTATGAGCCTCTATCAGAGGGCGAAAATGACAAATTTCAAAGAGGGGGATCGTTTAAGACCATTTCAAAGTTAGGAATTACGAATATGTTGTTATTTTAAATTTTTTGCAATTAAGAATATTTAGCCTTTATACATTTAAATTAAAGCACACATTTTAATATTTTGAATATTTGACACAATTATTCTTGTTTATTATGTAGTTCTACTTTATGAAGTAAATTGTTACATTTCTTATGAACACCCCAAAGCAGGGCTACTTACGCTAATTCAAACTTTAACTAGCTGGTGCTTAGACGATAAGCATGATCTGGCAGGAACTCTTGCCACTCTCCCAGGGGTACGTCTGAGATGTTGCTTTATCCATCATTATAAAATAAAATAAAAACGGCATGGGTTTGATTTTGGGGACTGTACGAGGCGTGTTAGCACATAGTCCCTGTGTTCACATAGGGTTGTTCCAGGTACTTTGGTTCCCTTCCACATCTTCATAGGCTACAGTGGCCAGTTGCATGTGAATTTGTGCATGAAGGAGCCCTGGAAAAGGCCAGATAGACAGTTGAGGTTATCGATGTTGGACATCCTGTAGCAGTTATAATGTGAAACTCTGCAGTCCTGTTTCCACTCTCAGAACAGCATAATCAGCTTGCTACTAATGGCTGTTCCCAAGTGATTTTTCTTTCTGTCTCTATATTCTAAAACAGAAATTAGATTATTATTTGATAATATTAGAAAGCAATTCATATTTGAAAATGTAGGCTGTGAACATTTTTTTAATGTTTTGCATTCATAGTACAAAAGAATAAAATTAGTCATCAAAAAAGAAAGGTAATGCCATAATCCTGACATAATTATCTTTTGTTAGGAAACAAAGATGACAACATCACAATCCACAAACATACCAATACACAGTATGTTTTTCATAGTATGTGAAAAACAACCTGTAAATGATTACACAAATTATAAATAGTCTAGAGTTTTGGCAATTTAAGCCAAGCCAGAAATTCGAAGGTGTGTGTTATCTTAAATATTCTATGCAATTCACGAGTCTGAGAGCTCTTCTTACACTTCAAGAAAGGCTTTGACTTAAGCACTGTATGGAATATTACCAGAAGATTTTTTGGATTGTTACACAAGAATAAAGTTATTTTGAAGTAAATGATTGTGTTAAGAAAAAAAGAAGAAACAAAAAAATGTCTGCGGCAAGATTTTCTGTGAAGCTGTAACATTTTTTTGATCCTGCACACCAATCGCAGTGAACCTATTTACATAAACAAGCGTAAAATAAATAGGTACATCCATCACCTCTGTATGCTTGTGTGCATACTGTCAAGCCGCCGACATGCTTAGCAAGAACTGCGCATGTAAATAAAGGAATTGAATACGGTCAGATATTTCATGTTTATTTAGCTGCTGACAGCAAGGTAATTTAAATCTTGTAACACTCAGTTTCAGTAGACTTTTGAGAAAACATTTTATCAGCAGAAAAGTCAGTTTTGTTATTAATATTTTTGTCTGAATTGTCTTCTTTTTCTTGTGAGGTGATATATTGGATGTATGCAAAGAAAAAAGTTAGACAGGAGAAATATTACATTCAGGCTACACTCAGACTAGCCTTATGATTACTGATTATGAACTTTTCCTTCCATCAGTGTTGTGCAATGATAGTCAGATAGCTTAAGGTAACATACAAAAACATAAATATAATTTTATACTGTGACTAGCGGTGCTACCCATCTAAGAGTAAGTAAGTAATCAACGTAAACCTCAGCATTAATGTTTGCAGTGCGCATTGGTAATGAGGCTCCATGCTGGGAATAATACCCATATAGACTAAATTCTTACAAAAAAATGATTCAATTAACAAAAAATAAACCATACAAGGGAGAAATAAATTCAAGATATCAGCTAAGAACAAAAGCCCTATGGCAGTGGTCTCCAACTCCGGTCCTGGAGGGCTGCAGTGGCTGCAGGTTTTCATTCTAACCCTTTTCTTAATTGGTGACCAGTTTTTGCTTCTAATTAACTGATTTTCCTTTCATTTTAATTGACCATTTTTTAGGATTTGTTCCCCCGAATTTCTTCATTGTTCCTCTGAACTGCTTCATTTCTTCCCATAAATGGCACCCAGACAGAAATGAAATGTAAAGTGAGTGAGCCAACAGAAGACCAACTAAGTCAGGGCATCAAACTCCAACTACAGTGATCCCTCGCTATATCGCGCTTCGCCTTTCGTGGCTTCACTCTATCGCGGATTTTATATGTAAGCATATTTAAATATATATCGCTGATTTTTTGCTGGTTCGCGGATTTCTGTGGACAATGGGTCTTTTAATTTCTGGTACATGCTTCCTCAGTTGGTTTGCCCAGTTGATTTCATACAAGGGACACTATTGGCAGATGGCTGAGAAGCTACCCAACTTACTTTTCTCTGTCTCTCTTGCGCTGACTTTCTCTGATCCTGATGTAGGGGGTGTGAGCAGGGGGGCTGTTCGCACACCTAGACGATACGGACGCTCGTCTAAAAATGCTGAAAGATTATCTTCACGTTGGCTACCTTCTGTGCAGGTGCTTCGTGAAGCGACATGCTGCACGGTACTTTGCATACTTAAAAGCTCGAAGGGCACGTATTGATTTTTTTTATCTGTCTCTCTCTCTCTCTCTGCTCCTGACAGAGGGGGTGTGAGCTGCCGCCTTCAACAGCTTCGCATACTTAAAAGCAAACAGCCCTATTGATTTGTTTGCTCCTTTGAAGAGGAAGATATGTTTGCATTCTTTTAACTGTGAGACTGAACTGTCATCTCTGTCTTGTCATGAAGCACAGTTTAAACTTTTGAAAAAGAGACAAATGTTTGTTTGCAGTGTTTGAATAACGTTCCTGTCTCTCTACAACCTCCTGTGTTTCTGCGCAAATCTGTGACCCAAGCATGACAATATAAAAATAACCATATAAACATATGGTTTCTACTTCGCGGATTTTCTTATTTTGCGGGTGGCTCTGGAACGCAACCCCCGCGATGGAGGAGGGATTACTGTAGTTGCTTAATTAGGCAACAATTCTTGTTGTTAATTAAACCCGTTCTTTAATTCCATGGCTTGTTGCTGCTCTCATTGTGCAACAGAATACAAAACTGTCGATTTTCTCTTTTCTAAGTGCACTGATTAAATGTTTTGTAGACCTGAGCAGATCAACATTCCTCAGACCTTCTTCTTTCTTTATTTTCAGATATTGTATAATGGACACATTTTGCTGGTCATGTTTTGGCTCATTTGGTATCTCATTATTTTTTGGCAGTTATTTAAGGAAAAAGAAACAATTATGGAGTCTGAATCTTCAGGAGTAAATCCATTAAAATTAATTCAAAAGAAATTAATTAGCAACAAAAACAGGTCACTAATTAAGATTAGGGTTAGAATGAAAACTTGCAGCCACTGCGGCCCTCCAGGACCAGAGTTGGTAACCCCTGTCCTATGGCCTCTGTGTTCTTTCCTATACAGGTGTCAAGTAGCTATACCTCTTGTGGTATGGCTTGACCACCTACCAAGTGAAAAAGTCAATCCCATTCTCACCTTAAAACTTCTTATCTCCTTTGACATAGGCCTCTCCCTCCTACCAGCTTAGGCTCTGCCACCTTTTAAACCCCTAAGATGGGTTAAAGGCAGCCATACACTACCACAACAGTATCAATGGCCCCTGGTATCTCTCTGCTTTTGAGCCTTCAGTTGGCTTAATGGGTTAGGTATATCAAAAAGCTAAAATTCTACTTGAGTAAAGAGGCAACATGGTCCAAATTCCTCTAGTCCATGAAGGTGTGATGCCACCTGATCGTATGGATTTTTTTTTTACAAATGACGTTGTGTGGGTCCCCAACTTTAAAAGAGTAACCAGTTCAATTATTCTTGTCTCTTGACTGTGTAATGGAACTGTTATATAGCCAGGTGTATTTCTAACCTTCTGCCAATAATTTGTAGCTTTTCAGTCATTTTAAGGAGAGTGACACACATTTCTGACACCTGTTGGGTTACCTGCTTTAAATAGGGGATGATTACCTGTTTCTACACAGGACCACAATTCTCTCACATTCACTGGAGCCTCTGCCTATTATCCTACTTGGGCATTCAGCGCTCACGTAGGGTTTTCCACCACCTATCATTCCATGTATTCTCATACTGGCATGTGCAGGGCCGTTCATAGTGCCAGGATGGTTCTGTTTCTTTCTTGAAGGTCTTGTGCTGGTCTTTTTCCAACAATGTGCCAAAACCAGCTTTGTCCCTGGTAGCCTCTTAACCTATAGGTACTCCTTCACAGTACACATAGCAGTGAAGAATTTGGAAACACCAATCTGAATAGTGATAGTGTCTTAAGTTAAAATATGCCACCACTAGAGAAGGATAAATGTAAAGTGGATTTGAATCTACATAGTTGGGTCTGGAACTACGTAGGACATTCAAAAGTATCACTCTTATGTGATATTGTGAGTCATCACATGCTTGTTAAAGAGTAGTAATGTGTCAGACATTTACAGTCTTTAATAAATGCTTGAGTTCAGAACTGATTTGTGCAAAGCATGAGGGTAACTCCATTATGACTGCACTTGATATAAGGCTAAAGGTATTACCGTCTTGAAAGACTTGAGATGAAGGTGATCCCTCACAACATTTCAGCAGTGATGAGACATGGTACAACCTTTACACTAAATGAATGTTCTCAAACCATCACAGGAAAAGGCATGGTTCTTTCACAAATGTGATGGAACCTTACATACTGGCCTGTAAGCTTATTTTGTTATGTGCGAAATCAATAGTTTTATTATACTCAGATTGGACAGGGTGGTGAGTCTTAAAGTTTGGATAATTGCTTAATGAAAGCAGCAATCTTATACATCATGGCAGCACTGTGAGAATTGTTTTTTGATTTTTCCAGTGCCTTCAGTACCATCAGGCCATCCCTGTTAATGGGTAAGTTCTGAGATATGTAGGTGGATGAGCCTCTGGCATCATGGGTAATGAACTGCTTGTAAAGCAAACCACTGTTTGTGAGATTCAAACACTGTGTTTCTGGGGAAGCAATGGGAAAGGAGATCTCTATGTTTCAGAGCTTGCTCTGGCCTCTTCTCAGGAGACCGGGAACACCACAGATGGATTATGGGAAATCTCCAGGAGAGAACCCTGTCCAAAATGGCTGGAATGGTAAAGAGCAGACTGTTGGTTCCAGTCACATTTCCCAGAAAAATATAAAAAGGATGGAAGAAAAGGGTCATGAATCTAAAGTCTTTTTGCAGTGCTTCTTTTTTTGGAGAGACTTCTCAAGTCAACTAATTACAAGAGAAGTAGATCAGATAGATAGATAGATAGATAGATAGATAGATAGATAGATAGATAGATAGATAGATAGATAGATAGATAGATAGATAGATAGATAGATAGATAGATAGATAGATAGATAGATAGATAGATAATTTGTATTGTATTTAGCATTCAGTGCCTGTACACCAAAACACTACCTGGCCACAGTTTCTTATCTTTTTCCTTTCTTACCAAAATGCAAAATAGAAGTGTGCTTTGTTCACAAAGTCTGGAATATCATGCATAGAAAATATATCTGGGGGTGATATTAGTCATAAAAACATTTCCCACACCACTGACATTTAGCCCTGTAGTGCGAACTACACAGCACTCATTTTCATACAGCCTATACATGTTAATGATAAAATGGGCATAATTATCATTATAAAAATAAATTACTGCAGTGTGTTCATTATGATCCATTTCACCACTTTGTGACACAAATGCTCCCTGGCAAAAATGGGATTTGCATTTTAACTGAAGACTAATCCCCTAAAAAAATAAATAAAATACACTGTAAGCACAAGGACAAATAAAGGTATCTTTCCAAGCATTATTTTGTAATTTTATTAAATTGTATTGGCACACATAGAAAAACTTGCATTTCTAGTTCAATGTCAACATTTTTAAAGTATCATGGATTTCAACAAATTGCCAACATGCAATATATCATAAAAATCTGCCCTAGAAATATTTGTCCAAACCAAAAAATGTAACTGCAACAGGGTGAGTGTGACTGGGAGGGGTTCTTTCTATAAATTACATAAATGATATATAGGTCTGTCAGTGAAAAACTTGATACATTCAGCGTTCCGGTGTGAAAAAGTACACATTTCTTAATGTCCATTTCAGATGACAGAATAGCCATTGAGCCCGGGATGCAACATGGCTGCGATCAGAGAGGGCACCCAAACTCCTCTACCTCCAAAATAACATGGAGCAGAAATTTTCAAGGTCTCTACGTACTAGGGTGTTGTACCGTGTTAGCCATTATGAATGTAGAGAAAAGCCAAGCAAAATGACACCTTTTATTGGCTAACTAGAAAGATTACAATATGCAAGCTTTCGAGGCAACTCAGGCCCCTTCTTCAGGCACGATGTAATGATTACATCATGATTACATCTTGCCTGAAGAAGGGGCCTGAGTTGCCTCGAAAGCTTGCATATTGTAATCTTTCTAGTTAGCCAATAAAAGGTGTCATTTTGCTTGGCTTTTCTCTAAGGTCTCTACGGCAATCATAATATTGTGAATGTTGTTTTCTGTATGTTTAAAATTCTATTTACGACATCGTATTTTAAAAACTTGTTCAATGTGTAGATTGTAACACTACCATTCTGTCCACAAAGAAGAAATTATTTTAAAATAACAAATGATATAACTTTAGTATATTCAATTGAACTTTTCATAACATTTCCATAATATCTCTTCTTTGTCTCTGGATGCATAGACTACAATTATCCTTCGAAAAACCGTGTGTTTTTCTTTTGTTCTATAGATTTTGTATAACACAGTAAAGCCATTATTCTGGCACCCCTTCCTGGTTTGTTCCTGCCTTGAACCAGATGCTGCAGCGAAAGGCTCTGTCTCACTCCTTCCCTTGTGACGCTGAACTGGGCTATGAAGGTTCAATAATGGATCAACTCTTGGATGGATAAATGGCTTAGGAAACGAACTCTACAAAGTGTCTTTTTGGCCTCGGCCTTATTGCAGGAGAAGGAATAATGAAAGTGTCTTTACATTCTCTTCATACAAGGTTATTTACTGTGCTTTATACCTATGCATATCGTGAGTGCTTGTTATGTTAGTTCCTGGCATTTTCTTCTAATCCTTACTCGCACGCTCACATGCAAAAGAAACAAAATGGTCTCAACATTGCTACATGCTCGTGGGAAAACACAATCTTCTGAAAGTGAAGCTTGCCTCTTTGACCAGTCAGTTTATATGCAGAACTATGTCCGGCCTGCTCTCATTTTCTTTTATACCCATTAATGCACCACAGCAATGCCACAACATTTCTTCAGTATTCTTTGTTATTCAGCAAGGCAAACACACTGCAGCAATGCAGATTTCAAAAGTCATTCGGAACTTCCATGCAGATCTGACACACTTAGTACTGTAAGCGTCACACCATAGAGAAACACTGCGCACACACAAACGGTTAATCGGCCACACTTGTCATAAAACTTGTCATTTCAGCTTCAGCTGTCTGAACAGCAATTTCCTGAGCAAGGTAACGATTAACCAAAACGAGCTCGCTACCTTCACACACAATTCTTTTTTTATTTTTAATAATCACAGGATACTCACTTGATGTAGTAGGGTACTTTGTTTGGTGAGATTGCCCGCTCCCAGGGACCCTGGACAGAAGCTGTAAACAAGAAAAGCGGCAGACATGGGGGTCAAGTTCAAAGCAAACAGGAAAGACAACATTAATCTTTGGAATTACATTTTTTTTTCTTCTTCTTTACACTCAGCCCTGCCAGATATGGGTCTGTTTGCTCAGCCGGCCGTGAAGGCAGGGAGGATTAACCTGGTGCTCTGAAAATTCGGTCCTAATCTGAGACAAATTAAAGTCGTTGGAGCGTAAAGATAAATGCAAACCTCTTGCACGACTTGCACTTGAACCACCAGATAAAGAGCTGAACAAGCAGAGAACCTGTCATTCTAGCTATTTTTTCCCTTCCTCTCATATCAGACTAAATTTCCCTTTGTTTCATCTTGTCTTGGCACCCCTCCCACCCCCACATACTGCCTTTGCATAAAGACAGAAAAGTGAAAACGCTGACCTTCACCTGCTGTGCCTGTTTTAATGATCGAGTACAAATAAGGCAACAGGGACCAAGAAAACCTCTGCTTAGTCAAAACCATTCATAAAACAGGAATTCTTATACAACAGGGATATTACAGGAAGCCTGATAGAGGAGGAAAGCCTTTCAGCGGTTTGGAAGACATGTACTTGCAAGTTTGAAAACAAACGTTTTTTTAATCGCTTTTGGTGACAAGCATAGTTGAACCCTGAATGCAGGAAGGCAGGAACAACAACAGTTAATATGTTATCCAGAAAGATCTACAGATGTTCCAGTTGTCTTTACTTACAAGTCAATGGGGATGAGGCCCAGTCACCCCCCATTAAAACCTTACTGAGATATTAAACTTTGCTACAAGGAAGTGGTTACAAAAAGCTGGAGTGAGGTCACTCACTAAGGTCATACTTGCCGACATGCACTCCAGTCAAACCCTCTCCTTAGCTTTTATACCATGAGGTGAATTGTTTACTTGAAAGCTTTGTCATGAAGCTATACATGAAGTTAATTTTGGTTGGTATACATAATTTTCGGCATGCGTTACAAGCAGCAGTTTTCTGATTCACACCTACTTCTGGTGGCAAGTTTTCCATCTGACCAGTATGAGTGAGTATGGGAACTGAAGAATACATGACACAACAAGAGAGGGGAATTCTAGTGTACTCTATGTTTGTCACTTTACAACTATTCTTTCTTTTCTTCAAGACGCTGACGCAAGATGATATTTGAACAGATTATGGTCTGTTCTACTTTATTAAACACAATCATGGTCCCTGCTGTTTGCCACTTTACTTAAGGGATTGACTGGGACTCTGAAAGTATGTTCAGAATACAACTGCATGGAGAATTATAACTGGGGGGCACTGTGGTTAGCACTACTGCCTCAAAGCTCTGGGAGTATGATCATATCCTTGTCTCCTCATAGTCTGTGTGGACTTTGCACATTCTCCATATTACGACATGGGGTTTCCCATTTCCTCCAACATCCTAGCTCTAAATTAGCCCACTCTGTATACTTGTGCTTTCAGTACACTGCAGCCATGTCCAAACTTGCTTCGTGATGTTAGCGGTATAAGCTCTTGTCCTGGTACTGTTATGAAGCGGAAAACCCCTGTGTTCGGGTTAGTAATTTTCCCTTGCCTTAGGTGCATTTTTTTTTGCTTGCGGTACTTTACAATTTAAAAAGTCAAAATTACAAGTTTCATTTTCATGTGTTTTTATTTAACATTTTTGTTTAGGGAAGATATATATTTTTTTTGTCGTTTTATTTTAGGTGCATCACAATGACATTTTTGACTTTTAGCATTTAGTTAAGCATTGCTAGGACACCCATCACAGTTGTTAGAAATTATCTCCCAGGAGGCACTACATGAAAGCTGTGCTAAAAAATTTGGCTCTGTTTGATTGCCTGTTGACAACTGGCAGATGTTAGGAAGGACCAGGAAGAAAAGTCCAAATGAAAGTGAAGTTCAAAACCGAGAGAACAATAGTACCATATGACAAGACCAAGGGTTAGACAAGAGGAAGACCTGAAAACATAACTGGGGTCAAAATTAAAATGAAACATGAAATAATGCAGGAAAAAGTGTTTTAGAAAGTCATAAAAAAGTTGGACACCGAATTGCTGGTCCAGTACCTTTTCATAATGTCAAGTTAATGACACAGAAAGTTGCAAAACTCTGGGCTTGGCATGTCCTTGACAACTACATGGCAACCACTCCCAAAATGGCAAACAAAATAAAAAATCTAAACAATAACCCAAATGCCTTAAATAAAGGATGCAACTAAACTCAGAGTTTCCTTGAAGAAATATGACCCAAATGGAAGGTCTTACGTTAATAAAGAAAAAATGTACTTCTTCCAAAATAAATTTGAAATAACATATTATGTTAATGACAAATGCATCACCTCACTCCTGTGTCCAAGATTACGGATTTAAACTATTAGCAAGTGTTGGTTTAATGCTTTAGGTTCTGATTTTCTTGGACTAACTCAGTTTTCCATGACTCTTAGTGTAAATGTTTTTTGTTCTTGTTAAATTTTTGTTTATGATGCCTTCCAATTCTTGTCTGACTACAATAAAAGTTGATCCGTCTGTCTTGAGAGAGACGTGTGGCATTGTGCATTTTTAAATAAATATATATAGACAGTGTGGGGCTCCATGTGGGTGCGGGTGTATATGAAAACATGCCCGGGGTTTAATGGGGGAGTTGACTGGCTGCGTATCCACATTCAGATATGCACAGTTCAGTCAATTTTCTTGTTAGTGCTCCAGGTTTCATGACTGCAACACCTGCACTCGAACAGTGCTTAAATGGGAGCTTGGGCAGGAAATGGAAAAAAGAGAAAGAAAGAAAAAAGAAGGAAAAAAATGGAGGTTAAGGGAAAAGAGAGAGAGAGAGAGGCAGGATTGGGAGAGCCCGTGCTGTTGGAAGTGGAGGCAGGTGGTCGGGAGTGAGCGCCAGCGAGCGTAACGTGTGGCCAGCGCTGGGCAGGGCTGAAGAGGGTTGGATGTACTTAGAGTAGACTTCTGCAGATGGAGGAGAATGACGGCAGGAATAGGAGCAGGGCTTACAGGGTCCCCAGTGTAAAGATGGATTTTGATGGTTGACTGCATCTGTTGGCGGGCCTCTCTTCATGCTGCAAGGCCCTTACAGGATAACTAGAGGAGTTATAGTTTTGATGTGATGATTTGGGGCAAAGGGTTTTAAGAGAGGACCTGCCTGGAGTTTTAACCCTGTTTTAAGGATTATTTATTGTATATTTTATGGATTATTTATTTATCAAGAAGAAGTACTGCACTATTTTGCACCTTGTTGGTTTTAATAAATACACAAAGCACTTGTACTTACTGCTTGCTGACTGTTGTGTCCTCATTTGCCAGGCTCATCTTTTGTCAATGACTAGCGACGGTTCACAGTTCAAGGTGGGTGTAGCTGACCCTGGCCATCACACCATCTGGTTTTTGAATGTACAGTGTATTTAGAAATCTACTTTGTCTACTTTCTATAACATGTAGCAGCTTACTCCCTCCCTCTCATTTTGTCAGTAGGCTATTCAAAGAGAATGGGATGGCATCTGTGCTATGGTCCAATCAAGCCACTTCAAGTACCCATGTCTAGCTTAACAGAAGCAGGCAGGTTCAAAACATGAATAAATGCATACATCTTCATTTTTTTCTAAATATATTTAATAGACCAAGTTATTAATGAACAATATCCCTATGTACCTTACAGTCTCTTTTATACTGAACCTAATCTTTTGCAAAAGAGGGTGTTTTTGCAGAGGGTCGCATCTAGGACCTTCTATTCTGAAGTGATTGTACAAAAGGCAAAAATCAAGCCTGGACCAGAAATAGTCCACAGCATGGCGCCCAACTTGGACAGGATGGCAGGACACATCCTCACTCAGAGTGGCAGAAATTCATAACGGAGCTGTTTTAGAGGTACCACACAGAAAAACTGGCAGTGTTAAATTAACACCTAAAATTCATATATGGAAGCACTCTTTCTATATACTGTACACCATTTTAAGGCTTACTTTAATATTATAAAAGCTCTTTTAACACTGCCGATTATGCTGTGTAGTTACACTAAGATGGATGACTTGGAGTGTAACTCATGCAAACACAGAAAGAATGCGCAAACCTCCCACAGACAGAGAGAAGCCTGCGGCTGAGAGGCTGCAATACCAACCACTGAGCCATCTTGCCACCCTATGAGATTTCAAGCAGATCAAATGTAACTGCACTAAGCAAGTTATGGGCTTCTCAAAAAGAATACCAAAAGGGCAAAAATGGAACCAGAACATTTAAGTCTCTTTCACAGTTCTTTTGAGAAATTACCCAAATTGTAACACCAGCCCGGCTTTTTCAATTTTTAATTAATGTAGACTATTTTAATATATCTTCTTTGCAGTAGATCTTATAATGATATGTGTTTTGGAAATTAAAATCATATTTAAATCATATACGTTTTCTGATCTCTATGAAGTATTCATAAGCATTGCAAAGGATCAAACTTCATGAGCTAGAATAACATCTTAAGGAATCTGCCATTGCAAAACTCTCAAACATGAATTCAAATAATGAAATTTGAACAGCAATATACATGGTTTATCAGTAGGACTGTGGAGTGGCCCAGTGATTAGCGCCACTGCCTGACAGATCCAGAGTCCTGGGTTTCAGTCCCTAACTGGTTGCTGTTTATATGGAGTTTGCACATTATCCCCATGTCCGTGTGGGTTTACTTGTAGGTTCCTGGACTATCTTCACACAAATGTGTGTGTTAGGTTGAATGATGCCTCTACATTGAACATGAGTGTGCAAGAGTGGCCCCCTACAATGCATTAGGGGTCTTGATTTGTTCCTAAAGCTGTCGGGATTGGCTTCCACCTTTTCGATTCCCATTTGGATTAAGTGGGTTTGATAATCTGTGCACAAATTTTTATCAGTAGCCAGAGATCGCTTCAGTCATTATGTTGCAAAGTCAATCAAACTTTTCTATCAAAAAAGAAACAATGATTTGAAAAAGGAAATAAGTTCAATACCTTACAAAAATAGCACGAAGGTGTCAAATATTATCACCAAGATAAAAACGATCCAAAAGCGGCCTGTCCCTTCACCTCCGCTGAGCCTTCATTACAGGCTCTGGATGACCCAACTCATCCCAGACAAGCCTAAGTTCCATGGAGATCGTCAGACAACACAGCATTTTTTGTGAATCAGCCTGGCCTAACAGGTTACACTCACCAAGTTTGGTCTCCATGTGGAATTTCACTTTTTGAAGTGAACACCGAGTATTGCAAATGGCTCTAAGGCCATAGGTGAAAAGCCAAGTCACAAAAGAGGTTAAAGCCACTGAACCCAGTCTGTGTGATTCTGCTCCTGCACATTTATGCTGTGTGTACTTCCCACAAAATGTTTTTCATACGTGTTTCCTTGATTTTGAAGTAATTAAAACACAGTGGTTGTAAAGCTTCAACTAGGATTGAGGCCGAGGCCAGCTGTTTTGCTCCCCAAATCAATATTATTAGGCTCTTGTTGTAAACCTTATCTTTTACTGCACTAAACTTGGTATTGATTTTGGATATTTGCTTAACATGGGTAGGCAGCATTTCTTATTTACACAATGAAGCTGGGATGTGTAAGTGGTAAGCAATTGGATGTGAGTGAGTGAATTTGCCTGCTGGCACTAAGGACCTCAAAGGAAATGAGATGATGTTGACTCGGTCCTCTCAAAAAATGACTCAAAGCAATGGATAACAGAAATCCTCCGACAGCGGTAGCCCCACGTGATAAAGAAAGCAGCACTCCTCAGGCACTTTAAAGCTTACACTTCATTTTGAGATGCTTCCTGACAATCCAGTCAGCAGAGTGTTGCCTTAACTAGTGTTGCATTATGAGCATCCCATGAAAAACATCAAAGCTACTGCAGGCCTCTTCTCATTAATACTGCTTTCTTACTTTCTTGGATGCAGCTTATCTAAATGCATGCCTCTTACTTGATGTAAGAAAACCTGCTAACATCTCAGATGTTAAGCAATTTTATTGGAAGCAAAGATGACTTGGAATGCATTAAAGTTGGTCATCTAAGTGCCTTGAGCATGGGAAAGGCGCTATATAAATAAAATGTATTATTATTATTATTATTATTAATTGGCACTGGACTTATTCGGTTACTTCGTGTGTACAATTTGCACAGTGCTTATAATGCATTTAAGTCAATCAAAAATCCTGTCCCCACTGGGATGCTACTTTGAAAACTGTGTGGGTTGGGAAAATGAATGAATGTCAACTCAACAGTCCTTGGTAGTGTGCTCTGTGGTTTACTGGAGTCTAATTCAGCATTGGTCCAACCTTCTACAGTTGTACTGGAAAAATATGAATGAGTGGATGGATGGAAAATAATTATTTCTGTAATACATGTGGTGAGTAAATAACAAAAAATATCAATTTACAGCTCTATTATCTTATCTTGGAGGCACAGCAGTAAAAGGAATTTGAGGCAGAGATAAACAATGAGTTGTCAAAGTATTAAACCATGCACTGTGTAGGAAGTTACAAACATCTTAAAGAAGAATACACCATTTATACAGTTCTTCACATGCATTAATTCCACATTAAGCATCAATTTTTGAACCTGTTTAACTCAGTTTTATAGTTACAGGACTTCTCAGCATGTTCTGGCACCATTGCTGTATAAGGCCAGGGCACGGGGTAATTGCAAGGACCACTTGTTCATATCTGACCATTGTAGAGATGCAGAGTAACTTAGCACACATCCACAGATCTATCCAAATACTGCATATTTTATATAGTCACACATTATGGATCCAAAGTCCTTCATACTTACCAAGATAAGCAAGTGCAAGACAAGTATAGAACGGTACTATGCTATAAATAAATAATAGGTACATAAATATACTATACTATAACCGTACTATACAATCTTATATATTAAACGTCTACGCGTAGAAGTGGGTGTGTCTGGCCCGGAAGTAAGAGGTGGAGTCGGGGTAAGGGCTCCACCTCCGAGGAAACAAAAAACTAAACGTCTATGCATGTTGTCTGTCTGTCCAGCCCGGAAGTGCGATGCTACTACAGCATGAAGCTCAGAGAGCCCGCCTTGTGGCCCCAAGTTGAAAAGTCATAAAAAAAAAAAGCGACTCGGTTGCCAAAGTAAAATCGCTCTAGAAAAGAGAGAAACTCTTACGCAAGCATCAAAAAAACGGTATCCCTTTTACTTTTCCACCCGCCACTAATACAAAAGTGAGGCAAACCAGCCACAGGGGATGCACAAACCAGTGTGTTTCTTTGTGCCAGTCCCAAACACGGATAAATGGGGAGGGTTACGTCAGGAAGGGCATCCGGTGTAAAATTTTGCCAAATCAATATGCTGACAATAATACAAATTTCCATACCGGATCGGTCGAGCCCCGGGTTAACAACGACCGCCATCAGTACTGTTAGTCAACAGGGTGCTGGTGGAAATTGGGCTACTGTTGGCCGAAGAAGAAGAAGGAGAATAAGGGGGGGAGACGTGTCCGGAGGCAGGAGGAGAGGAGGAATGTAAAGAGATTGGAACTGAGGATAGGAACTTTGAATGTTGGCAGTATGATTGGTAAGAGGAGAGAATTAGCCGATATGATGGAGAGAAGGAAGGTTGATATATTGTACGTGCAAGAGGTTAAATGGAAGGGGAGTAAGGCCAGGTGGATCGGAGGTGAATTCAAATTATTCTATCATGGTGTGGATAGGAGGAGAAATGGGATAGGAGTTATTCTGAAGGAACAGTATGTCAAGAGTGTTTTGGAGGTGAAAAGAGTGTCAGACAGAGTAATGATTATGAAGCTGGAAATTGGAGGTGTGATGATGAATGTTGTTAGTGCATATGCCCCACAAGTTGGGTGTGCAATGGATGAGAAAGAAGATTTTTGGAGTGAGTTGGATGAAGTGATGAACAGCATACCCAAGAAACAGAAAGTGGTGATTGAAGCAGATTTTAATGGACATGTTGGTGAACGGAACAGAGTAGACGAAGAGGTGATGGGTAGGTATGGTGTCAAGGAAAGGAATGAAGAAAGTCAGAGGATAATGGATTTTGCCAAAAGTATGGACATGGCTGTGGTGAATACAAATTTTAAGAAGAGGGAGGAACATAGGGTTATGTACAAGAGTGGAGGAAGATGCACACAGGTAGATTACATCCTAGGCAGAAGAGTCAATCTGAAGGAGATTGAAGACTGAAAAGTGGTGGCAGGGAAAAGTATAGTTAAGCAGCATAGGATGGTGGACTGTAGGATAAAGTTGGAGATCAAGAAGAGGAAGAGAGTGAGGGCAGAGCCAAGGATCAAATGGTGGAAGTTGAAAAAGGAAGACTGCAAGGTTGAGTTTAGGGAGAAGGTGAGACAGGCACTGGGTGGTAGTGAAGAGTTACCAGACAGATGGGAAACTACAGCAGATGTAGTAAGGGTGACAGCAAGAAGGGTGCTTGGCGTGACATCTGGACAGAGGAAGGAGGAAAAGGAAACCTGGTGATGGAATGGGGAAGTACAGGAGAGTATACAAAGGAAGAGGATGGCAAAGAAGAAGTACAAGGTGATAAAGTGCAAGGTGAAGAGAGAGGTGGCGAAGGCTAAAGAAAAGGCGTATGATAAGTTGTATGAGAGGTTGGACACTAAGGGAGGGAGAAAAGGACCTGTACGGATTGGCTAGACAGAGAGACCAAGCTGGAAAAGATGTGCAGCAGGTTAGGGTAATAAAGAATAAAGACAGAAACATACTCACAAGCGAGGAGAATGTGTTGAGCAGATGGAAAGAGTACTTTGACAGGCTGATGAATGAAGAGGTTGGATGATGTGGAGATAGTGAATCAGGAAATGCAACGGAGATGGCAGTGGAGTTTTTAACCAGATAGTTTAATGGAATCTTGGAAAGTGGGAGGATGCCTGAGGAGTGGAGAAGAAGTGTACTGGTGCCGTTATATTTAAGAATAAGGGGGATGTGCAGAACTGTAATAACTACAGGGGGATAAAATTGATGAGCCACAGCATGAAGTTATGGGAAAGAGTAGTGGAAGCTAGGTTAAGAAGTGAGGTGATGATTAGTGAGCAGTAGTATGGTTTCATGTCAAGAAAGAGCACCACAGATGTGATGTTTGCTCTGAGAGTGTTGATGGAGACGTATAGAGAAAGTGAGCAGGAGTTGTATTGCGTCTTTGTGGACCTGGAGAAAGCATATGACAGGGTGCCTCGAGAGGAGCTATAGTATTGTATCAGGAAGTCGGGAGTGGCAGAAACGAATGTAAGAGTTGTACAGGATTTGTACGAGGGAAGTGTGATAGTGGTGAGGTCTGCGGTAGAAGTGACAGATGCATTCAAGGTGGAGGTGAGATTACATCAGGGATCGGCTCTGAGCCCTTTCTTATTTGCAATGGTGATGGACAGGTTGGCAGACAAGATTAGACAGGAGTCCCTGTGGACTATGATGTTTGCTGATGACATTGTGATCTGTAGCGATAGTAGGGAGCAGGTTGAGGAGTATGAACAAGACAGAATACATGTGTGTAAATGAGAGGGAGGTCAGTGGAATGGTTAGGATGCAAGGAGTAGAGTTGGCAAAGGTGGATGAGTTTAAATACAGTGGAACCTTGGTTCACGAACGTCTCGGTACACGTACAAATCGGTTTACGACCAAAAAGTTTGCCAAACTTTTGCCTCGGTTCACGACCACACACTCGGTATACGAACAAGCCAGGTTCCCTTTCGGTTTTGTACATGTTCAGTCTCTCCCGTTGCATTTCCTGTGCAGCGAGCAAGAGCTGAGAGCGGGAGTGCGAGACACACACACAGGCAGCACACACACAGACAGCGCGAGAGAGAGCCGCACACACACACAGGCAGCGCGTGAGAGAGCCGCGCACACACACACAGGCAGCGAGAGAGATAGAGCCGCGCACACATACAGGCAGCGCCAGAGAGAGACAGACGCACACACACAGGCGCTCCAGGCTCGCAAAAGAGAGAGAGAGAGACAGAGCGAGCGAGCGAGAGAGGGAGGGAGGGACGCATAAGGTAGAGAAGGCTTGTTTTTGTTTTCAGTTCTATTTACAGTGATCGGTTCGTAGCCTGCATTGTTGCAATGTTACTTTTCTTGGTGGTTTATTAAATTACGGATTTTTCAAATGTTCAATTTTTCCCCTGTGCTTAAAACTCATTAAAAAAAAGTGTTTTTAGCGAGCGGTTCCTAGCACTATAGCGTGAACTATTGCAGTTAGTTTTCTCTGTTGTTCAAGGTTTTCTCAGAGTTATTCAATGTTTTTACATTTAGTTTACTATTATGCTGTGCATTCTATGGTATAATTAACTATATTTGTGCTTAAAAATGAAAAAAAATATATTTACATACAGTTCGTACGGTCTGGAACGGATTAATTGTATTTACATACAATCCTATGGGAGAAATTGCTTCGGTTCACAACCAAATCGGTTTACGACCAGAGTTTTGGAATGAAATATGGTCGTGAACCGAGGTTCCACTGTACTTGGGATCAACAGTACAGAGTAATGGGGATTGTGGAAGAGAGGTGAAAAAGAGAGTGCAGGCAGGGTGGAGTGGGTGGAGAAGAGTGTCAGGAGTAATTTGTGACAGACAGATATCAGCAAGAGTGAAAGGGAAGGTCTACAGGACGGTAGTGAGACCAGCTATGTTATATGGGTTGGAGACGGTGACACAGACCAGAAAGCAGGAGACAGAGCTGGAGGTGGCAGAGTTAAAGATGCTAAGATTTGCATTGGGTGTGATGAGGATGGGTAGAATTAGAAATGAGTACATTACAGGGTCAGTTCAGGTTGGACGGTTGGGAGACAAAGTCAGAGAGGTGGGATTACGTTGGCTTGGACATGTGCAGAAGAGAGATGCTGAGTATATTGGGAGAAGGATGGTAAGGATAGAGCTGCCAGGGAAGAGGAAAAGAGGAAGGCCTAAGAGAAGGTTTATGGATGTGGACATGCAGGTGATG
This sequence comes from Erpetoichthys calabaricus, assembly GCF_900747795.2. Classification (NCBI taxonomy): domain Eukaryota; kingdom Metazoa; phylum Chordata; class Cladistia; order Polypteriformes; family Polypteridae; genus Erpetoichthys; species Erpetoichthys calabaricus. The sequence continues at coordinate 115,841,743 of NC_041397.2, forward strand.
GGTGTAACAGAACAAGATACAGAGGACAGAAAGATATGGAAGAAGATGATCCGCTGTGGCAACCCCTAACGGGAGCAGCCGAAATAAGAAGAAGCAGCTAATACACAAGCGAGGTGAGCACGTTGGCAAAATGAAACCTAGGAGAGAGACGCCCAGGGTAGTTCTTTTCAATTACCTGACATCTCTACGTTTCAATTTTTTTTTCTGACGATTTCAATAGTTTCTAGGATCCTGGGCTTTTTACAGCACGGGTGGACACAACTAGTAAATAAATAATAGGTAATAAATTGAAATTGTAATAAATAAATATATAATAATAACAAATGATAAAACAACAGTAGTTATTACAATCATTTAGATGCCCATAAGCATAGCTAAAAAGAAATACCACAATCCATACCAACAAATGCCATTTACAAACATCTACAACAAAACAACACAACATGTTGTCTCCATACCCTCCATATTGGCAACACTTTCATTAACAGTAATTAAGATGCTTGACTTGTATGCCTTACTTGGAATATTAATAGGATGGCAACAGGATACCAGAAGGCTTGCCAAATGTACCATCTGATGCAGAGTTGCTTTTCTCTTGTAGTACAAAGCTTGGGACTAATTTATCTGGTCACACCAGTCTAGTAAAGTTGCTGCAGTGTGACCACAGGATCACCCTCTACTAGTGAGCTGCTTTTCAGTTCACTGCAGCTGACCAACACAGTGTACAGAGGGGCAGCTCTTTCATGGCCGTTAACGCCTGCTTTTTTTAAAAAAAATTAAATTGTGGGTGCAAAGCTGCTTATTACAAATATAAATAGCAAAATATTAACGTGTGGAGAGTATGGCACTAACACTCTTTGCCAAGCTGTGGCTACTTGTTAATTCTGTTGGAAACATGAAGATGTAATGTGAAGGAGATCAACTTCTCACCTATTCCAGGAGTTCTCTTAAGCAGCTATCACACACACCAAGGTTTATCAGAGCATAGCCAGATTGGCTGGACAACTTCTTTTTTACTTTATTTTATTTATTTGGACAAAAAACTGTTATAAAAACCTCAAGTCACTTGGTCAAATAACAGTAAGATCACAAACAATGTGTTCAATGCAAAGCCCAGAATGTGATGATATATAATACAACAAATAAGCAATTCCTTTTTTTTAAATTTGTTCTTCTGCTCCACTCTTTTCCATACAGGAGAAAGTAGGGTGAAATGACACCTTTTATTGGCTAAATAAATTGATTACAAATGCAAGCTTTCGAGGCAGCTAAGGCCTCTTCATCAGGCAAGGTGTAACCTTCCATGTGAATCCGGTACATTGTGGTGTCTGGTATATCCATAGCAGTAGAGTGTTGTACTGTGTTAGCCATAGATTGATGCAGGAGAAAGTAGGGTGAAATGACACCTTTTATTGGCTAATTAAATAGATTACAAATGCAAGCTTTCGAGGCTTGCATTTGTAATCTATTTAGTTAGCCAATAAAAGGTGTCATTTCACCCTACTTTCTCCTGTATCAATCTATGGCTAACACAGTACAACACTCTACCACTCTTTTCCATGTCAGTCCTAACCTACGGTGCTACATAAATAAAATGTATCAACATCATCATCATCATCATTTTCTCTATCATATCTTCCAGTATATTTTGATTTTCCTCTGTTGCATTTCCCTTGTGGGTCCAAGGTAAGGGCTTGTTTAGTGGTGTTACGGTCTGCTTGTCTAAGATTGCAACCAGTCTTACTCCATTTTGTCCTTGTTAATTGTACTTCTATTGACTTTTGCCTGATTATTATCCATAGTTTGCTGTTAATAATGGAACCTGCACTGTGCATTCTAAGGAGAAAAGCAATTGTATGAATTGCATGCAATTTGCTAATTGAATTTCCTGTAGCCCTCCAAGTTCTAATCTCTTTGAGAAGCATTCTTTCAGCAGTTTATGATACTACAATGAAATGCTTACTTCCTTACAAGAAAGGTTAAACAGTCAAAAACAAATAAAACAGAAATGAATTGTTACTTTTGACATATCTATTGTGCAAATTTGTTGAATCCAATTAGTGGTCTCAGTGGGATGAGCCCTATCCTGGTAACATGAGACATAAGAAAGTATGAGTTCAATATACAGCAGGCAAGGCTACACTCCTACATACACAGACCCTTGATCCTGGATGATTTAGAACCATAAATCAGTCTAACACAACCATCTTTTGTATCTGGACACAGAGAAAAATCCACACACTGACACTGAGAACACGAAACTCTACTTAGGAAGCTGAGTTGTAAAATATCAGACTGATTTTAAGTGAAAAAATCTTGGATTTTCAGTTGTTTTAAAAGTTATTCTGGCTTTCACATTTCACAACTTGACATCTTTATCTGTTCCAGTGAAGTGAAACTGATGATCAATTCCGGAATTTTCTTTCTTATACATAGGTGGATAGTGTTTTTGTTTTTAATTCTGTGTAGATCATTGGTGGAAGACGCATGCTTCCTTTCATTTACTATTGTGTTTGTGCTATAGGTGGGCCTGGTCATCACAAGCTATTCTGTAAGAGGTTATCATACTTCAAATATTAACTTTACATTCACGGTCTGACCAATACCCAAAGTGAGAGAAGGAGTGATACCTTGTATTCCTTATACACCCTGGCAAGAATGTGAAACTTTTATGATGGATTTTGTTGTGGAGGACCTACAGTAACTTTGCTTTCCTTTAGATCTCTACAAATTATGTTAATGAAATTCAGTAGTGTAATTCGCCATCAATTCTGTATTTATGACTCAATGTTGTCAAAATCCTTTTTATAATCTGCAATATATATATTGCATATATCTACCAGGTAATGCTTGTGGTTGGTCAGCCAGTCAGCAGATACCTGCCATGTTCTCTCAGATGTGTGAAACACACCTTAGACATGTTATATAGTACCAGCCAAATAACGCAAAGAGTACACAACACATGTTTCTCCCTACTTGGGGCTCATCAGGTATACGCACTTTTTGCTTCCCCTTATGGGGATCGAACCTAGGACATCAGTGCCTGAAGCAAACCAACCACAGGAATTACCTGGTAGGTAACCACCCAAATATAAGATTGTGATCAGACCTATGTATGTAATACTCTGATCTACACCCTGTTCAGTAAGCGAACCAGCCACCGTGGTGCAACGTCTAATTCTACGTTTCAGGTGCTGATGCCTGAGGTTCATTCCCCACAAGGAGAAGCAAAAAGTGCATACACCTGATGAGCCCCAAATAGGGAGAAATATGTGTTGTGTATTATTTGTGCTATTTGGCAGGTACTATATAATATATATATATATACATACAAATATATATCTATACGTACATACAGTATATATCCTTATATATAATTTGATAGTATTCGTATATATGGTGTTCACGTCAATACCACGTATGTATGGTGTTCGTGTCAATACCTCGATTCGCGTCAATACCCCATATGTATGGTGTTCGCATCAATACCTCGAGTCAATACAAGTTAGAAGCATGAGTAATGACGAATGGGTATTAACAACAGTCATTGTTTAAATTTTAGCCAATCTCAGATCTAAAATGTGTGACGATCACAACGCAGCCACAACAGCAGCGGCCACAGAAAGGATGCGTAGGAAACGAAGTTGCATGACTGACGAGGAACATAGACTTGCTAATGTGACCAGAAGTGCACAACAAACAGATGTGATTTTCCCATTGGGATTAATAAAGTATCTATCTATCTATCTATCTATCTATCTATCTATCTATCTATCTATCTATCTATCTATCTATCTATCTATCTATCTATCTATCTATCTATCTATCTATCTATGAGCAGCGTGCGGCTACAAATGCTACTAACGCTGAAAGAAATCGTGCAAATCGGACACAAAGGACAGATGAAGAATGTGCACTACAGAATGCTACTAACACTGAAAGAAATTGTGCCAGCTGTGCACTAGCGACTGAAGAAGCTCGAGCAGCCGCAAATGCAGCACAGGTTGAAAGACATCAAGCAGCCCGTGCCTTGCGGCGTGAAAATGTTCGGCGGCACAGCATTGCCATGTGCAATCACACAGATATTATTGAGGATGAAGTTCCGGAGCACCACTCTGGCACATTTGACAACCTGTGCAAACATTGCAACTCATTTAACTTCACCTGTGAGAACAAACAAGGTGTAGAATACAATTGCTGCCATAAAGGTCGATTTCCAATTAACCCATACAGATACCCTGACAGGTTTAAGAACCTGTTGACATATTTAGACCCAAACTTTAAGCACTTCTTGGAAAATATCAGAAAGTACAACAGTGCATTAGCCTGTGCATCCATGGGCGCACAAATATCCCTGCCTCCAGGCCATGGTCCATATTGTTACAGAATACATGGCCAAATATACCATCAATCTGGACCCTTGCACCCCGGGTATAATTTGCAGACCGATTTGATCGGGCTCCCAGTCGCTAGTATATATATATATATATATATATATATATATATATATATATATATATATATATATACTGTATATACACATGCACAGTGCCCTTCATAATCTTTGGGACAAATACACTATCACACACGTGCAAGTAGGGGGACGTTGTATGGACCAAGCAAAGGTAATTCCACACCAGGCCAAGGGGTTGCAGGGGAGCACTAAACCTTCTCCTGTTATCTCTACAGACCAGCAGCAGTGCTTTTGATGCCAGTTCCGGCACCCAGAAGAATGTCACTTCCGGTTCTGGTGCCCAGAAGAACGTCACTTCCGGTGCACAGGCTGACATCAGAAGGACATCACTTCCATTTCCCCTACACCACTTCCGGTCTGATCTCTTAAAGCCGCCATCTTTTCCGACCTTCGTCAGTTCTGTTTTGGACTCAGTATTGTGAATAGCTATGCTATTTAAAAAACCATTTGCAGCCAGGAATATTATATGGGTGGCTGCCCCAAATCTTTTTACGTGTGTTGAGTCTGTTCCTTTTTTACAACACATATTTCCTTGATTTAACCCTCTGCATCACAGTTTAAAATTAAAAATCAAACAATTCAGATGTGATTGAAATGTACATTGCAAACTTTAATTTGAAGGTATTTAGTCACAACACAACCCTACCCCCCTCCCATTTCAGTGTACCATAATGTTTTGGACAAGTGGGGTCACAGATGTTTGTGGTTACTCAGGTGTGTTTTATTGCTTCATTAGTGCAGGCATAAGATACCTCGACTTGCTTGAACCATTTAGAGTCTGTAGTTGCTAATGTTCAACATGAGGACAAGAGCTTTGGCAACGAAAGTCAAAGAAGCCGTTACGTGGCAGAAAAACAAGATTAAAACCATTTGAGACATCGGCAAAACCTAAGGATTACCTAAATCAACTGTCTGGGATATCAGTAAGAAAAAAGAACTCACAGGTGAGCATAGTAATCATAAAGGGACTGGTAGGCCAAGGAAGACCTCCACTGCTGATGACAGAAGAATCCTCACTATAGTAAAGAAAAAGCCCCACATGCCTGTCTGACATATCAGAAGCAGTCTTAAGGAGGCAGATGTGAATGTGTCAGAGACTACAATCCGCAGAAGACTTTATGAACAGAAATAAAGATTCCACACTGCAAGATACAAACTACTAGTTAGCCACAAAAACAGGATAGGCAGATTATAGTTTGTGAAAATGTCTGCAGAATTCTAGAAAATGGACCAGATGAAACAAACATGAACCTGTATCAGAGTGATGGAAAGAGCAAAGTGCAAGAAATGAGAGAGAACAGCCCAATATCCAAAGCATACCAGCTCATCTCTTAAATATGATGGTGGGGGTGTTATGACGTAAGCATGTATGGCTTCCACTGGTACTGGCACACTTATATTCATTGATGACAGAACTGCTGAAGGTAGTCGCACAATACATTCTGAAGTGCAAAGAAATATCTTCTCAGGTTCCAGTAAATGCCTCAAAACTTATTGGTTGAAGCTTCATTCACAACAAGATAATGATCCCAAGCATATTGTTAAGGCAACACAGGAGTTTTTCAAAGTTAACAATAGTAAAATTCTTGAATGTGTAAGCCAGTTGCCTAATTTAAATCCACTTGAGCATGTCTTCCATATGCTGAAGTGAAAACTTAAGGGGACGAGCCTCTGAAACAAGCAGGAGCTGAAGATGACTGCATTAGAGGTTTGGCAGAGGAGATACAGTACATGGCACCTAATGGTGTCCACAAATCACAGGTTTCTAGCAGTCATTGGCTTGCAAGGGATATGCAATAAAATACTAAATATGACTGCTTTAATACATCTACCATTGCTATGTCCTAAACATAAGGTGTCCTGAAACAGGGGGACTATGTAGAAAAATTGTCATTTCTACATGGTGTGATGTAAATGCATGAAAATACCCTAAAATTAAAGTGTTCAATGTTTACTTTATTCACATCTAAATTGTTTGATTTGGAATTTTAAACTGTGAAGCAAAGGAGTAAATCAAGGAAAAATGTGTCTTTGTCCCAAAAATTATGGCAGCCACTATATACTGTACATGTATATTGTGACAGACGGCTAGGGCTCTTTCCTGGCTGGGAGGCTGTCGAAGTGAAGGACTGGGGGGGCAGGGTGTACACAGGGCACTATCTCCACCACAGGCAACCCCCTTGGGTTGCCGCAGCACCTTGGATCCCCACAGGGCTCCATGGATGTTGGAGTCTGGTACAGACAGCCACCAGTGGGAGATGCAGAGCCCTATGTTGGGCTCTTACCACACTTGGGAGTGATTCCAGACCTCACTAATGAGCCACCTGGAGTTCTCACAGGTGCAGTATAAAAGGAGCCGCCTGCCTTCATTTGGGGGCCAGAGTCAGGATGAAGATGACAAAGTTTGCTTCAGGAGGAGTGGAGGCAGAAGAGGAAGACAAAGACAGAGAAAGGAAGAAAAGGAAGTGTTGTATTCCAGTGCTTTGTACGGTGTGCTGGGACTGTGCAGGGGGAAACGATTTGGGAAGAGTTTTGCCCTACTTAAATAAATGTGTGTTGTGCTTGAACTTGTGCCTGGCGTCTGTCTATGTTGGGTTTGGAGAGTGGGTGCATCCACTGATGGCCACTATATATATATATATATATATATACTTTGAGTACTGAGAAAAGCGCTATATAAATGTAATGAATTATATATATATATAGTTAGGTCCATAAATATTTGGACCTAGACAACTTTTTTCTAATTTTGGTTCTATACATTACCACAATGAATTTTAAATGAAACAACTCAGATGCAGTTGAAGTACAGACTGTCAGCTTTAATTCAGTGGGGTGAACAAAACGATTGCATAAAAATGTGAGGCAACTAAAGCAATTTTTAAGCACAATCCCTTCATTTCAGGGGCTCAAAAGTAATTGGACAATTGACTCAAAGGCTATTTCATGGGCAGGTGTGGGCAAGTCCGTCGTTATGTCATTATCAATTAAGCAGATAAAAGGCCTGGAGTTGATTTGAGGTGTGGTGCTTGCTATGGAAGATTTTGCTGTGAACAGACAACATGCGGTCAAAGGAGCTCTCCATGCAGGTGAAAGGAGCCATCCTTAAGCTGCGAAAACAGAAAAAACCCATCCAAGAAATTGCTACAATATTACGAGTGGCAAAATCTACAGTTTGGTACATCCTGAGAAAGAAAGCAAGCACTGGTGAACTCAACAACACAAAAAGACCTGGACGTCCACGGAAGACAACAGTGGTGGATCATCGCAGAATCATTTCCACGGTGAAGAGAAACCCCATTCACAACAGCCAACCAAGTGAACAACACTCTCCAGGGGGTAGGCGTATCGATATCCAAGTCTACCATAAAGAGAAGACTGCATGAAAGTAAATATAGGTGGGTGCACTGCAAGGTGCAAGCCACTCATAAGCCTCAAGAATAGAAAGGCTAGATTGGTCTTTGCTAAAGAACAGCTAAAAAAGCCAGCACAGTTCTGAAAAACATTCTTTGGACAGATGAAACAAAGATCAACCTCTACCAGAATGATGGCAGGAAAAAAGTATGGAGAAGGCGTGGAACAGCTCATTATCCAAAGCATACCACATCATCTGTAAAACATGGTGGAGGCAGTATGATGGCTTGGGTGTGCATGGCTGCCAGTGGCACTGGGACACTAGTGTTTATTGATGATGTGACACAGGACAGAAGCAAGCCGAATGAATTCTGAGGTCTTCAGAGACATACTGTCTGCTCAAATCCAGCTAAATGCAGTCAAATCGATTGGGCGGCGTTTCATGATACAGATAGACAATGACCCAAAACATACAGCCAAAGCAACCCATGAGTTTATTAAAGCAAAGAAGTGGAAAATTCTTGAATGGCCAAGTCAGTCACCTGATCTTAACCCAATTGAGCATGCATTTCACTTGTTGAAGACTAAACCTCAGACAGTAAGGCCCACAAACAAACAGCAACTGAAAGCCGCTGCAGTAAAGGCCTGGTAAGAGCATTAAAAAGGAGGAAACCCAGCATCTGGTGATGTCCATGAGTCAAGACTTCAGGCTGTCATTGCCAGCAAAGGGTTTTCAACCAAGTATTAGAAATGAACATTTTATTCCCAGTGATTTCATTTGTCCAATTACTTTTGAGCCCCTGAAATGAAGGGATTGTGTTAAAAAAAATTCTTTAGTTGCCTCACATTTTTATGCAATCGTTTTATTCACCCCACTGAATTAAAGCTGAAAGTCTGCACTTCAACTGCATCGGAGTTGTTTCATTTAAAATGCAATGTGGTAATGTACAGAACCAAAATTAGAAAAAAAGTTGTCTCTGTCCAAATATTTATGGACTTAACTGTGTATATAATATATATATATATATTATATATATATATATATATATATATATATATATATATATATATATAGCCAAGCAGACTGTATGAATTATGCAATCGTTATTCTGAAAGGCAGCCTAGGAAATTCAGCCTAATGTTCTCCTAGCACATTATATGTTGTTCACCTAAGCCTAACTGAAAGGACGTGGATGAGCTGAGCATCTTCTTCCAGTGTGTGTGAAACTTCTCTCTCTGTTCTCCTTTCATTGGATATCTGTTGGCATCTCTTCCTCTACTCATGTCTTGCATCAGGTTAGATATTACCCAAGAGGATTAAGGCAGTTTTCATTGTATCTTGGTAGAAATTTAACAGTTTACTTTGCTTGTTTGAAATTTGTAGTTTGTGAAGACAGCATTCCTCTTTGAAATGTTTGAACAATCTCCTTTTCCATTCTTTCTTGGTAGTTAAAAGCTTTTCCTTGTTGTCATTAATTTGTATTTGTTTTTTTCTACTTCAGTTTACTTGTCAGCCTTTTTATTATTTCGTTTATCAATCTGTCTTACTGTCTCATTGGCATGCCTTTGAACCCCCTTTTGATGTTATCGTCTCTCACCTCATCTGGGAGTTTTCTTGACCTTCTTATTAACATAACAGTATTCACTTTGAGCTGTAGCCTTGTTTGCTATAGCTTTGCATTTGTTTACCTTTTCCTTTTTGAGCCTTCTTTCCTTTGTGTTTCAGAAAGTTTCAATTGTTGGCCAAAATTTACAATTTGGCTTTGTTTGTCCATTCACTTCTGTTTACATATCAATCATTCAGACAGAACATGAAATCATTCAGCAATTTATGAAGGAAACAAGACTATAATTCAAAGTAAAATGATAAACTCTTAATGCATGATAAAACACAATGAAACAAACTTAAGTATGCATCAGTAAAGAATTATAGATTAACAAGGTTAAATAAAAGTTCAACGTAGTAGAATCAAGAATTAGTATAGAGTTGGGACAAATTTCAGATTTAAATATTTTCGAGTACAGCTGATTAAAAGCAAGAGGAAAATTTGCAAGCTATAAGATAAGATCTGAAAGTGACTATTCACAGAGCTTCATAAACAAACCTAGAGAGACATTTTCAGACCAGATGGAGTAGTGACAAGGGGTAGTGTTAGAGAGGCCCAGACGTCAGGCAAGTAGCTATGATAAGTAACCACAGCAGTTGAAATGAACACATTTGTAGGCCAGTAGCAGAATTTTAAAGATAATTTGTCTTATGGCAAAATTGTTATTAGTGTACTAGAAATAATCTAGGGTCTGTTAAGAGGGATTTGCTGTTTTTTAATTAAAATTAAAAGGTGATTGGATATAATTTACAGCAATGTTAATAAACATATATATCTTTCAGTGATTTGTAATAGTGGAAATACAGCAAGAATTAAATTTGTTTTAACTTTTTAATAGAGCAAAAAAAATAAACAATGATAACAGCATAGATGATAGCAAGGATTCACTAAATTATATCCTTATCACTACCTATGGTCAACTCTTTGTAGATTACAGTTAAAGAGCAGAAGTTGTATTATGAGGGGTAATATTAAAGATTTCAGAAGAGACTAAACATTACAATTGCCGAATTATACTGTATATTGTCAGACCCTGAGAATGTGATAAGAAGATGAAGAATTTGTTGAGATTGCAGTCTGCCTTGGAACTGTAGTCATGCTAAGTAGTGCAATGAATAAATTAAGTAATTAATGAATAACTCTTGTTTTTTTATTTACTGCTCTTTTAGTCTTTAGTACTATAGTATTTGGCTATTCAGAATTATACATGACTAGAAAGATTAATTGGATTTTGAACCTTTAACATTTTTTACCTTAAAGGATCTTCATAGTGTCATGGAATGAATATTTCAAAATCAAAAGGTTCACTTAATGGTATTCTGGGTTTGAGCAAATTGACATACTCTGCATATACAGTATACTGTAACTCTGCATTGTGCCATCTGATCTTTGAAACTGAACTTTTTGCCTTTCCACACAACAACAGCACATATTCTAGAAATGAGTATCAAATGAACACATTTTGCTTCAAATACTCTGATGTCACATCAAGAATTTGCCTTTTCAAGTGAACACAAGAGGTCAAAATAGAAGAGTCACAAAGAGTTGAAGTAGTATATTACACTTTGTTTTTCCATGGTGTTAATGTGACTTTTGCATATGTCTTGAATGTCTGGATTTTGCCATTTCATGAAGAATCCTTATCTTTGCATAATTTAATGTAATTTAATCATCTATCTCAGTAAATAAATAAGTGAAATATTTGATGAGAAGAAATTAATCAAAAGTTCAGCTACAACAGGTATCTGTACTGTTGGAAAAAGAAGTTGAGTACAGACTCCCTTCCCTTCTCTTCCTTTCCTTTCCCTTCCCTTCCCTGTTTCTTGCTTTCTGTTGTCACACACATGCAATTGGAAGACAGCTTAAGGGCTTAAATAACTGAAATTACCCGCTGGACTTGGGGTTGGTGATGTCCTCTAATACTTTCTGTCTTTCTCCCTAAGCAGACCATCTAAAGGAACCGCCTACTAATGACATCACTTCGGGTTCTGGCTCTCCTGAACCCACCCTTTCCTGTCATTCTGCCATATAATCAACATTTTGTTCAATTGTATTCAGTTCATTCATGAGTTCTGTCTGTAAAGACAATTTTGTTTTGCTTTTGCCAACTGTTTTCCCCAGTATATGGGGTTACCACAGTGGCACACCCCAAACCTTTATCTTAGTTTGCTCAACTATAGTCAACCTAAGGTCAACTCCTAGGCACCCATTTGGGAGTCGACAAGACTCTTGAGTGCATCACGGCCCGATTTTATTGGCTGGGGATTAATGAGGAGATTTGTCACTTTTGTGGTTAATGCCCAGAGTGTCAATTGTGACAGATTTCTAGAAGGGACAATGCTCCTCTAACTCCCAATCCCTTGGTTGACAGTTGTGAAAATGCCACCCATCCTAAAAGAAAATATGGCGAATGTGGAAACAGCACAGGCCCATTGTTATGACTGTGGCATGTACCTCCAGGAGTTCTGCCTAGGAGATTGTATCTTAGTACTTGTTTCCACCTCACATTCTAAATTGCTGGCACATTGGCAGGGCCCTTACGAAGTTAAGGAGAGAAAGGGGCCCGTGGACTGTTTGGTAAAGCAAACTAGTCGTCAGCCAAGCAAACAGGTTCACCAAGTCAACTTGCTGAAACAGTGGCAGGAAAGGAATCCAAGCCTTTACTCCAGACAGCCCTGTTCCCTCTTTACTCATTAAGTAGACCTTAATTTAACTCACCAATTTCACAGCCAAACAGTGGCAGGAGCTGGAAACATTTATGCTGTCTGTCCCGAAGGTGGTACATGAGAAACCTGGATGGACCTCTCATGTTGTGCATGACATTGTAATTGAACCTAAGGTGGTCATCACAAAATGCCCATATAGATTCCCAGAGGCAAAACGAGCTGAGGTGGAACTTGAAATCAAGCATATACTGGACTTGATAGAGGAGAGTCATAGTCCCTGGTCCGGTCCCATTGTCTTGGTTCATAAGCCTGATGGAAGTTGGAGGTTTTGCAATGACTTCCATTAGCTTAATCAAGTTTTCCAATTTGATGCTAATCTGATGCTGCAAGTGGATAACCTCCTTGAATAACTTGGTAAAGGGGAGTATTTGACCACTCTTGACATGAACAAAGGATATTAAGAGGTTCCTTTAATGGACTCTGCAAAGGTAAAGACTCCATTTAGCAAGCAATCTTCCATTTGGGTTGCAAGGGGCACCAAAAACTTTCCAGTGTCTGGTAGATAGAGTGCTGGGTCCTCAAATTACCTATCGTTCTGCCTACTTGGATGATGTTGTCATCTATTCCAGTACATGAAAGGAACACCCACAGCAGGTCCAAGCTGTGCTCCATATACTAGGTGACGCCGGTCTGTGGATTAACCCAAAGAATTTTTTCTTTGTGTTATACAAGGCCAGATATTTAGGTTACCTGGTGGGCAGGGGTACAGTAAGAGCACAGTGCTCTAAAATTGGTGCCATTATTAACTAGCCCCATCCAAACACCAAGAGGCAAATTCAAGCCTTTCCGGGGTTAGCGGGTTAATACCATTGGTTTGTTCCTTGGTTTTCTAAGAGACCAGCACCCTTGCCTAATTTAACAAAGAAGCAGACCCCGAATAATGTGGTGTGGGATTCAAATGCAGACACTGCATTTTGTTACCTAAAGCTAGCCCTAATGTCAGCACCAATCTTAATGGCTACTAACTTTGATTTGCCTTTTATCCTCCACACTGATGCTTCGGACACAGGTCTTGGTGTCGTGCTGAGCCAAAACGCTGATGGTGTTGAACACCTTGTCCTGTTCCTGATCCAGAAACTGTTGGACCGGAAAACCAGGTACAGTATGTAGTGCCTTCATCGCAAGGGCTCTATTCACACAACCTCTTTGTTTGGACTACCTGACCCAAGGGTCTGGGCTGGGGTGGGGTGGGGGGGGGGGTACTATGTCACACACGTGCACATGGGAGACAGCTTAAGGGCTTAAATAGATATAATTATCTGACGGACCAGGGGTTGGCACTGTCCTCTAATACTTTCTCTCTTTTTCCCTCTGCAGACAATCTGAAGGAACCTCCCACTAATGACATCACTTCTGGTTCTGTTTCTCCTGGACGTGCCCCTTCCTGTCATTCTGACATACTGTATAACCACCATTTTGTTCTATCGTATTCAGTTCATTCATGAGCACTGTCTGTAAAAAAACATTTTGTTTCGCTTTTGCCAACTGTTTTCCAAGTACATAGAATTACCACGGTGGTACACCCCAAACCTTTATCTTGATTTGTTTCTGTTTATTTCATACTGTACATTCTTATTTTCTCAATTGGAATGAAGATCTGATTTCATGATTTGTGTACCTCACCTTTTGTGTCATATCTTATTTACTGCTCAGCTAAAATGCACAACATTTGATGTATATAAACAATAATAGCATAGTTTGCCGGGATGTACAAAATTTGGAGGGTTACAAGGTCCTCTGGTGAATCATGTCAATAATAGATTTTTGGGGAAACGTAACTAGAAATAAAAGCATGTTTTATTCTTTCTACAGCCTTTATGGTGTGGATGTCTTGCATATAGGATGATCTCAGGAATGAGAAGGCATCCTAACAGATTTCAGAAACATCAGCTGTAACATTCTTATTCCAGGCTCATTTATACTTGTTTACTTGCATGCTTTACTAAGGTCACTTCATCTTGGCTGGCTAACTAGTGGACTAATAACAATTGTAACTCATCATTACATTATGTTCGCTGGTAACACATATCCTGCTACTGTGTAACCTAAAAAAAGGAATGATAACAAAAAGGTAGGTATGGCATTATGTTACCATACATTTTTACATTGTAGTTATTATATAAGGCGCCAATGAAATGTCATCCTAAGAAGTAACTCTTACCAAAATTACATTATTGAGCAATTCCTTCCTTCTATTTGTCCCATACAATATCTCAAATATTCATCTGGAGTGGAGACTCTGGTGTAATGGATGGATTTGCATGTGGCTAAATTGTACCCAGATTTGCATTGTTAGTAGGTTTATTCTTGGCTAATTGGTATAAGAAGAGGCTTCTCAAGACTTCTCAGGTGGTATACATAAAAACTAGAAGGACCTTTTACTTCCCAGGCATAACCAGATTCATCTCTGCATTCTGGTGAGTGCATGATGACTGTGTAAGATGTATAGTGTTGTAACATTACTCTCAGCTTGACAAAACCATTGCTAGCCACTGAGTGAAGTCAGATAAGATGCCAACCACATGATAGGCATGTGTGAGACACAGCTAAATACAGTATAAGTGATGATCATAATAAAAATTGGTGCTTGCAGTTTGATAGAGTTAGAGGTACAGTAATTTAGATATAGTGAAATTCTTAATGTCCTCACAGGTGGCGCAGTGGTAGTGCTGCTGCTTTGCAGTAAGGAGACTGTGGAAGATTGTGGGTTCGCTTCCCGGTTCCTCCCTGTGTGGATAGCGCTTTGAGTACTGAGAAAAGCGCTATATAAATGTAATGAATTATTATTATTAATTGAATGTGCTAATCAACATGGATCATGCCAACTCTCTCTGGGACCAAAACATACTTCTGTGTTCCTTAGTTGAAAAGTCTCAGAACACATTATTGGCTCTAAAACTACACTTATAATTTAGGAATTGTTTTTTTTTTTCCTCACCAGGTGTGTTTTAATAGGCTACAGTGACTGCATATTTTCATCCCCATGAGTTTCTTAATTGGTATACAATTATTGCTGCTAATGGAACAATCTACATTTGCCTAAATATTAGTTGACTCCAGTTTTAAGATTCAGACCCCTTAATTGTTTCCAGAAAGGAAACAATAATGAGATGCAAAGTGAGCCAACAGATGACTAGTTAAATTGATCCTACTTCATCATGCAGTACAATATGTTTCATTAAAATATTCGGAAGGGAAACGGTAAAGATCTGAGAAACCTTGATCTGTTCTGGTTCACAAAATGTTTTGATAGTGCTTTCAGATAAAATGAACAGTCTGGTGTAGTGGAATGAGAGCACTAACAATCCATTGAATTTAATAATGTGTTTCACTCACAACCCAGATTGACTTCTAATTAAGAAACTGGTAATAATATAAAATGGTGGTCCAAACAGAGCAAAAATGGTGGCCCTTCAGAAGTGTTTGAGACCTCTGAATTAGCTTCTCATCTGTAGCTTTGCTCTTCATCTCATTATTGTTTGGCAGCTGATTATGGAAAAAGAAACCATGAATGATTCTGAATTTCAAAAAGCCATTCAATTATAATTTGGGCAGTAAAGTCTGTTCTATTTGCAACGTTAATTGGTTACTAATGAAGAAAGGAGATGGAAAGAAACCCTGCAGCCACTGTGGCCCTCCTGGATCTGAGTTTATTCCTAATTTATTCTGAAAAAAGTTCCACAGTAGATTTTGGATATATATGAGGATATTCACAAATTCAAATGCAGCAGCCCTGAAGTTTGTGCCTCTAGAATTGACTCTATTTGTGCATATGAATCCAAAAGACATTCAGAGTATTTGGATTCTTCCCAAAGGTGATCTTGGAGCTCCAAATGGGAGACTACAATGCACATATTGCAATGAAGGAGATATATGGAAAGGTTTAAAGGCCTATCTGATCAAAATCCAAGCAGTGAAATATTATTGGATGTCTGTGCTAACAATGAACTACCCATAATTTTCACCATGTTCAAACACATTGTTGCTCACAATTGAGCCAACAAGTTAAAGAGACAGTAAAATATAACGTTAATACTTTGTATTTAGTGCTTAAAGTGAAACATCATCTGAGCTTTCTTAGCTCACAACTTGTCTCAGTGAAATTAAAATCTTGATGGAGTATAACTCTTTAAAATTAAATTGAGACAAAACAGAACTCCTGCAAATTGGCACTAAAGTGTGACTTAAGAGAATGAGCATCTTTTCAATTACTCTTGATGAAGATCTCATCAGACCCTCTTCTAATGCAAGGAATCTTGGTGTCGTTTTTGATACCTCCTTTTCTTATTCCAACCACATAAACCACATTAAGAAACTTCACTTCCACCTCCGTAACATATCCTGTGTTGCTCATTCTTCTCCTTTTTTAATTCTGAGTAACATGTCCATGCTTTTATCACATCCCACATTGATTAATATAACTCCCTACTGGCAGGTGCCACTAATCTTATATCATAGCTCCAGTTCATTCAAAACTCTGCTGCAAGAGTTCTTACACAAACCAGCAACAGCGAGCACATAACACCCATCCTGCTTTGCCTCCACTGGCTCCCTGTGTCTTACAGGATTGTAAGTGAAATTCTAATAATAACATACTGTACAAAACTTTAAATGGCCACATACCAAGCTACATCAATGACCTTCTTCATAGCTATGCTCCTGTTTGCCCACTAAGGTCCTCTGATTCTGGCAATTATGCACTCTATGGGTGGCAGGGCCTTCAGCTTTATAGCACCCAGACTTTGGAATGACGTCCTGAAATTAATGAGATCAGCTGGCTCCATGAATTCTTTTAAAAAAAACTTAAAACTCATCTGTTCAAGAAGGCCGTTGGCTTACCTAACATTTGGTCCTTTGTTTCAGTTTACCTCTCTGTTCAGATACTCAGTATAATTTGTGTGTGTGTTATATCACAAATGATGTTAACTGAAATTTAGTATTCAACATAATATTTTATTCTGGCTTATTGTTTTTAATTCTATTTCATGCTTTGTATATCCTGTATTTATCTGTTTTAGTGTTCTATGCAGAAAATATTTGTATCTAGTGTTACATATACCCTGTTGTTCTTTCTGAGACTCTGTGAAGTGCCTTGAGCATGGAAAAGGCACTATATAAATAAAATATATTATTATTATTAGTTTTCATGTGGTATGGGTGCACATACATAACATAAAAAGGCAATCTGCAGCAGTATTTGGTTCTCCTAACATAATTGGAACATTTAACAGCACTCATATTGCACTAACGGCACCTAGCAAGAATAAAGCTGCTTTTGTTAACTGTAGGCAGTTACATTCTATTAACATACAAGTCATCAGTGATGTCAAGATGACGCTGACAAAGGTCATGGCACGTTGGCATGGGTTAACCTGTAATTCATTTATTTTTCAGACAAAGTAGCTTTGGCAGATGTGATGGTGCTATATGTGTGGCAGACTTTTTGGTAAGGTAACTGGTTGAACCCTCAGATTTTTTTATGGCCTATACTCTTCATTTCAAAAGCAATCATGTCATGACATGTACCAGGTAATAGCAGCTACCTGCTCACACCGGGATCTTGACCCTCAAAATGCAGAGGAGAGGTGTTATAATGCTGTGCCCTGATCTTGTATTCTCAGCTACAGATCGCAGCCAGATACTCTTGAATGCAGATGGAGGTGTCACCATGTGTCAGGTAGGAAGCTGTTCTACCAACCAAAGAAGTTGTGTAAAATCGTAATTGCATATGTATGAGGTTGATTAGCATGCGCCATATATGGTTGCTTCAGGACAGCTTTTCAGGCCCTTTTACGCATGCACATTTACAAGGTGACTGTGATTTATAAAGGGTAAGTAGTGTAGAAATTTATCTGATTTGTTTTTGGTGTACACGTTCTCCTGGGTTTTTTGAGTGTGCATGTTCCCATACAATGTTTTATAAATTAGGCCTCTGGTCTGGCCTGAAATCCTCAGTATGAAGAAGTGTATGTAAAATAAATAAACACAACCTGAGTATCTCACAGTGATATGGCAGTGTAGTTTGCACTGTGAAAGTCTGTAGGACTAATGAGTGTTTCTTATCGTTTTCAAATCTTTAAACAATAGTTTGTCTCACTGTGGTTTACAGAAATGAATTTATAACTGTACACATTCAAAAAGAGTAGGTCCTCCTTCTAACCCATCCTGTTATGTACACTCAGTTGTAAGACGGCTATCTAAATATATTTTTTCTGAGAAGCAGCATGCATGATAGCAGGAACTACCCATACTCACTCATCTTTTATTTAAAAGCTGACAGTTAATCTAACGTACACAGTTTTATGTGTAGGTAAAACCTACGTGGGAAAATTATGCAAACTCAGTGACCAGGCTGCCATGAATCACAATCAAGTACATGAGGATGTGAGCTGTGAGCTACTTATAGTACTTCATCTGCTGTCCTAGCTTCTCAAATGAAAATAAGAATGAGGTTCATATTTTTAAGGTTTACAATGCCCACAATTTCAATGGCTGGATGAGGAGGGAAGAGTTTGCAGTGCAAGAGATAAGGTCATTCTGAGTGTTTTTCAAAAATTTCAATTATTAAGAATGAGTTTAATTGAACTTCAAATTCCAAATAGATAAATGCACTAATCCAAGGTCATGCTGCAACTCTTTCACTTTGTCATGTCTCCTTTTTACTATATATACAGGTGCTGGTCATAAAATTAGAATATCGTGACAAAGTTGATTTATTTCAGTAATTCCATTCAAAAAGTGAAACTTGTATATTAGATTCATTCATTACACACAGACTGATGTATTTCAAATGTTTATTTCTTTTAATGTTGATGATTATAACTGACATCTAATGAAAGTCCCAAATTCAGTATCTCGGAAAATTAGAATATCAATTAAGACCAATGCAAAAAAAGGATTTTTAGAAATGTTGGCCAACTGAAAGGTATGAACATGAAAAGTACGAGCATGTACTGCACTCAATATTTAGTTGGGGCTCCTTTGGCCTGGATTACTGCAGCAATGCGGCGTGGCATGGAGTCGATCAGTCTGTGGCACTGCTCAGGTGTTATGAGAGCCCATGTTGCTCTGATAGTGGCCTTCAGCTCTTCTGAATTGTTGGGTCTGGCGTATTGCATCTTCCTCTTCACAATACCCCATAGATTTTCTATGGTGTTAAGGTCAGGCGCGTTTGCTGGCCAATCAAGAACAGGGATACCATGGTCCTTAAACCAGGTACTGGTAGCTTTGGCACTGTGTGCACGTGCCAGGTCCTGTTGGAAAATGAAATCTGCATCTCCATAAAGTTCATCAGCAGCAGGAAGCATGAAGTGCTCTAAAACTTCCTGGTAGACAGCTGCTTTGACCTTGGACCTCAGAAAACACAATGGACCAACACCAGCAGATGACATGGCAACCCAAACCATCACTGACTGTGGAAACTTTACACTGGACCTCACGCAACATGGATTCTGTGCCTCTCCTCTTTTCCTCCAGACTCTGGGACCTTGATTTCCAAAGGAAATGCAAAATTTACTTTCATCAGAGAACATAACTTTGGACCACTCAGCAGCAGTCCAGTCCTTTTTGTCTTTAGCCCAGGCAAGACTCTTCTGCCGCTGTCTCTTGTTCAAGAGTGGCTTGACACAAGGAATGCGACAGCTGAAACCCATGTCTTGTATACGTCTGTGCGTGGTGGTTCTTGAAGCACTGACTCCAGCTGCAGTCCACTCTTTGTGAATCTTCCCCACATTTCTGAATGGGTTTTGTTTCACAATCCTCTCCAGGGTGCGGTTACCCCTATTGCTTGTACACTTTTTCTACCACATCTTGTCCTTCCCTTCGCCTCTCTATTAATGTGCTTGGACACAGAGCTCTGTGAACAGCCAGCCTCTTTAGCAATGACCTTTTGTGTCTTGCCCTCCTTATGCAAGGTGTCAATGGTCGTCTTTTGGACAACTGTCAAGTCAGCAGTCTTCCCCATGATTGTGTAGCCTACAGAACTAGACTGAGAGACCATTTAAAGGCTTTTGCAGATGCTTTGAGTTAATTAGCTGATTAGAGTGTGGCACCAGGTGTCTTCAATATTGAACCTTTTCACAATATTCTAATTTTCCGAGATACTGAATTTGGGACTTTCATTAGTTGTCAGTTATAATCATCAACATTAAAAGAAATAAACATTTGAAATACATCAGTCTGTGTGTAATGAATGAATCTAATATACAAGTTTCACTTTTTGAATGGAATTACTGAAATAAATCAACTTTGTCATGATATTCTAATTTTATGACCAGCACCTGTATATATATATATATATATATATATATATATATATATATATATATATATATATATATATATATATATATATATATATATATATACACATATATACATACACAAGTTTTAGGCAGGTGTGAAAAAATGCTGTAAACACAGAATGCTTTCAAAAATGGTAGTGTTAATCATTTATTTTCATCAATCAACAAAATGCAGTGAATGAACAAAACAGAAATCTAAATCAAATCAATATTTGGTGTGACCACCCTTTGCCTTCAAAACAGCATCAATTCTTCTAGGTACACTTGCACACAGTTTTTGAAGGAACTCGGCTAGTAGGTTGTTCCAAACATCTTGAAGAACTAACCACAGATCTTCTGTGGATGTAGGCTTCCTCACATCCTTGTGTCTCTTTATGTAATCCCAGTCACACTCGATGATGTTGAGATCAGGGCTCTGTGGGGGCCATACCATCACTTCCAGGACTTCTTGTTCTTCTTTACGCTGAAGATAGTTCTTAATGACTTTGGCTGTATGTTTGGGGTCGTTGTCCTGCTGCAGAATAAATTTGGGACCAATCATATGCCTCCCTGATGGTATTGCATGATGGATAAGTATCTGTCTGTATTTCTCAGCATTGAGAACACCATTAATCCTGACCAAATCTCCAACTCCGTTTGCAGAAATGCAGCCCCAAACGTTCAAGGAACCTTCACCATGCTTCACGGTTGCCTGCAGACACTCATTATTGTACCGCTCTCCAGCCCTTCGACGAACAAACTGCCTTCTGCTACAGCCAAATATTTCAAATTTTGACTCACCAGTCCAGAGCACCTGATGCCATTTTTCTGCACCCCAGTTCCTATATTTTCATGCATACTTGAGTCGCTTGACCTTGTTTCCACTTCGGAGGTATGGCTTTTTGGCTGCAACTCTTCCATGAAGACCACTTCTGGCCAGACTTCTCCGGACCGTAGATGGGTGTACCTGGGTCCCACTGGTTTCTGCCAGTTCTGAGCTGATGGCACTGCTGGACATCTTACAGTTTCAAAGGGTAATAAGCTTGATGTGTCTTTCATCTGCTGCACTAAGTTTCCTTGGCCGACCACTGCGTCTACGATCCTCAACGTTGCCCGTTTCTTTGTGCTTCTTCAAAAGAGCTTGAACAGCACATCTTGAAACCCCAGTCTGCTTTGAAATCTTTGTCTGGGAGAGACCTTGCTGATGCAGTATAACTACCTTGTGTCTTATTGCTGTGCTCAATTTTGCCATGACATGAAACTGTCTTCCACAACCTCACCATGGTAGCAGAGTTTGGCTGTTCCTCACCCAGTTTTAAGCCTCCTACACAGCTGTTTCTGTTTCAGTTAATGACTGTGTTTCAACCTACGTGTGACATTGATGATCATTAGCACCTGTTTGGTATAAGTGGTTGATCATACACCCGACTATAATCCTACAAAATCCCTGACTTTGTGTAAGTGTACCTATAAGAATTGATGCTGGTTTGAAGGCAAAAGGTAGTAACACCAAATATTGATTTGATTTAGATTTTTCTTTTGTTTGCTCACTTTGCATTTTGTAAATTGATAGCAATAAACAATCATTACTTATATTTCTGAGATTCACTCATCACTAATTCTCCAACTTTCCGTGTAGGTAGAAGGCTGAAATTTGGCAGGCTCATTCCTTACAGCTTACTTACAAAAGTTAAGCAGGTTTCATTTCGAAATTCTACGCGTAATGGTCATAACGGTCGACATCGTCAGCCATGTTAAACTTTCTTATTTATGGCCCCATCTTCAAGAAATTTGGTAGGCAACTTCCCTGTGCTAACCAAAACCGATGTACATACTTATTTCAGTGGTATGATGCCACTGTCGGCCGCCATATTGACCTTTCCAATGGTCTTTGTTACTTATGGGTCCATCTTCAAGAAATTTGGTACACAGGTTCCCAACGCTAACTGAATCCTACTTACGTACATATATACGTCCATAGTCTGTAGCTCAGTCGCCGTGTGAGGTGGCGTTGGGTGCCCCATCCCCACGCCTCCCACGTAGTTGGCTGCCAGCCTATATAAGGCCGTCCGTCGCTCCGGTCTCTTCATTCCCTTCCTTGCTTCGCCATGGTATTCACGTCTCCCTGCTGATTAACTGCAGCCTTTTTATTTAACCCACAGCTTCTCCAATGTTTTATTGTTCACTTATTATGATTATAGTTATTGTGTAGGTATTTTAGACTTAATTTACATTGTTCAGGTACCCATTTCCTTTATCGTTCCAACCGTACCCCCATTAACATGTCTATCGAGGTGATCACCATCGATCAAAGAACTGTCACTTACCGAGTGGTTTCCATACCCGGAGATGGCGACTGCTTTTTCCATTCTCTGTATTACATATTGCACTGCCATATCAGGCTCACTCTTGATATCCGGAGGAACATTGTGTCTTATGTATTGAATGACTGGGACAGGTTCAAGGTGTGGACTGATGATGGTACAGGAGATAATTATACTACACAGGAGTATTATAAGAGTGAAATGCTTAAGCCCTTCACCTATGGTTCTGTATGTGAGTTGATGGCTGCCATTGAATTGTTCAGTTGTTGCTTTCAAGTGTACCGAAATGGACAAATATTTTACACCTTTGGATAACCACCAATGCCTCTTAAACATCTTAGATTCACAGGTGACGATTTGAGTAGTGGACACTTTGATGTTTATGAATGTTTTAACTCTCAAAAGCTGGATGTGAAGTTATCGATAAAACCCATTTCAATTCAAACGCCTCCAATTTCCAGTAAAGCTCTCTCCAGTAATGGGTACCTCTGACAATTAATAACTCTCAGGGACAGACTCTACAAAAGGTTGGCATGTGATTTGAGGCAAGATTGCTTCTCACATGGCTAACTATACGTTGCATGCTCAAGAGTGAGCTCAGCGCACAGCTTCATCATATTACAACCGGAGGGCTGAACTGACAACGTGGTATACCAAGAGATCCTTAACAAATAATTATTGGTATATTTTCCCTCAGTTTAAAAAGGTTTACTTTTCTTCTTAATAAAAATTTTAAAGCAGTACTTCGCCGCTGCGAAGCATGGGTATTTTGCTAGTATATATATATTGTGGCGGACAGCCAGGACCCATGCCCGGCCTGGACACCTCTTTGTCACTGGATCTGTGGAAGCAGCCATGGGAGCCACGCTATGTCCCTCGGAATCTTTGTTAGCAGCCCCCCTGGGTGGCGTTGGGGCCACTTTTGTGGAACACTGGAGCTCATCCTGGTTGGGCTCGTGGCCTATACCGGGGGAGCTGTATAGAGCTGCACGGCTTAACAAGCCCGTCTGGGTGGGAAGTGAGTACCTGCAGCACTTCCGGGTGGGCTATAAGAGGAGCCTGCAGCCACTACTCAGGCGCCAGAGTTGGGAGGAGAAGGACGAAGCTTCCTGGGAGGAGTAGTGGAGGAAGACAAAGAGTGTGATTTGGGGTGATTTTTCTTTGCGTGTTTTGGGGACTGTGTTGTGCCTGTGGGACACGGGGAAGACATGCCCCACGGCTGAAGAAAAAATAAATAGTTTATTTTACCCGTGTCTCTGGTGTCAGTCTGTGTCAGGTCGGTGCCAATAAAGCGCCTTTGCCACAATATATATGTATATATATACAGAAAGAGAATTGAAATGATTTCATTTGGACAAAAAACCAAACCAGATAATGTCATTGCTACCACAAAAAAAGAAAGTGGAACTGGACAGAATTGAAATTGTAGGCAGAAAAACATACGATAGGTGGATTGCAGGTATTTTAAATTGGATTTCCAGTGATAACAAGAGACCAAGGAGATGGAAAATTCTAGATCTGTGGTTGAGATATAGAATTTTGATAGAGCCTGGAAGCAGGAGAACAAAAATCATTACTTGTCGGGGAAGATAGAAGAGGTCTTTGCCCAGCAGTGGACAGATTGCTGCAAATGATAATGATATATACAGTGTACTATATATATATCTATATGAACAATATGTAATGCATACATGTGTATCTGTAGACACAGTCACTGAAAAATAAATTACTCAGCCTGATTGATTTGCTGCAATTATTAGCATTGTAAAATGCCAGAAATATAATGCTGTTGCACGCAATTGCTCCAGATGTTAGTTCTCCCGAGAACATGATTTATCATTTTTACATACATATATATACTACCTTCAGCACAATTAGAGAATGAGAATAACACATTTTTCAATATACAATTTTTCAATTTCATTCACCATAATACAATTTTGGCTGGGAACTTTTAACTGTTTAAATTCTAATTTTCACTTAGGGGAGTGATGTGCAGGACTTATCAGATTGCTTTATTTGATAACTGTATTGATATCTGATTTAGCAGTAATTTACAGGAAGGGATTCATTGTGGATGTGCTGCTAGACCTACAGAAAGCCTACTGTAATGATGTCTCTAGTGTAGTTTCTGCTTAACTGGCATAATTCTACAGGTTTAAGGGTGCTGGCAAGTATGATGCAAACCTCTTCACACTGATACTATACTTACAGTGTAATAAGGAATAGTTACACTGCAATTAAACAGAATCTTAAAAGAATGATTACTATATAAGTAGACTATAATTAGGGAGAGTTAAAGTAAAGGGTGGCCAAGATACATATTATCAAAATGGTCACAGAAGAGCATTTTTACTAGTCTAGTCTACTGTGGCAGCAGAGCACACCATATAAAATGGCTTAGTGTGGCACTATATATTTTTTTTTTGTTCTTTATTTCGCCTTATACAATTTCTTGTATTAGGAATTTGTTAGTTTTCGCATACCCCTTGGGGTCAGAGCGCAGGGTCAGCCATTGTACAGCACCCCTGGAGCAACTACAGGTTAAGGGCCTTGCTCAAGGGCCCAGCAGAGTAGGATCTCTTTTGGCAGTGACGGGGATTCGAACCGGCAACCTTTTGGATACCAGCGCAGATCCTTAGCCTCAGAGCCACCACTCCGCCCTTTTAGATTTTTAATTTCATCCTGGGGTGTGGCATAACATGTTGTGTGCTTGTTAGATTTAATTTCATTGAAAGACTTCACACACACAGTGACAGCTTTTTTCAAATGCCTCATAGGCTCTTGGGAGACAAATTTTAATTTGGAAAGGTTTCCTTGTTTCCTGGTGTTTCCTTACTATCGATGCATCTTCCTGGATTCTCTATGGAAGATTTCCATCTTAAAAGTATCTTGAGTATGGGAAAGGCGCTATATAAATAAAATGTATTATTATTATTAACTTGCAAAGACATATGGGTAGCAAGACTCCATACTGAAGCAAAATGCATAAGAGATCACTGGAGTAAATGAGAAAAATGAGACAAGTTCTAATATATATATATATCTAATATATATTTTAATGGATGCTAAATGGGTCAAGTATGAATGAAAATGAGTGCATGAGTGTTTATCATTTTGTGCCAAGTGCCAGTTTATTGGAAAACCTATATTGGACCAAAGCAGATGTGAGAAATGAATATAAACTGCTGAAAAAAATTAAAGGAACACTTAGAAAACACATCAGATCTCAATGGGAAAAAAATCCTGCTGGATATCCATTCTGATATGTACTGGGTAATGTGTTAGGAACGAAAGGATGCCACATCGTTTGATGGAAAAGAAAATCATCAACCTACAGAGGGTTGAATTCAAAGACACCCTGAAAATCAAAGTGAAAAAATTATGTGGCAGGCTAGTCTATTTTGCCAAAATTTCATTGCAGCAACTCCAAATCGTACTCAGTAGTTTGTATGGCCCCACGTTCCTGTATGCATGCCGGACAACGTTGGGGGGGTGGGGAGGTGGTATGCTCATAATGAAACGATGGATGGTGTCCTGGGGGATCTCCTCCCAGATCTGCACCAGGGCATCACTGAGCTCCTGGACAGTCTGAAGTGCAACCTGATGGTGTCGGATGGACTGAAACATAACGTCCCAGAGGTGTTTTATTGGATTTGGGTCAGGCAAGTGTGGGGGCCAGTCAGTGGTATCAATTCCTTCATCCTCCAGGAACAGCCTGCATACTCCACATGAGGCCGGGCATTGTGGTGCACCAGGAGGAACCCAGGACCCACTGAACCAGCATAGGGTCTAACAATGGGTCCAAGGATTTCATCCTGATACCTAATGGCAGTTTAGGTGCCGTTGCCTAGCCTGTAGAGGTCTGTGCGTCCCTCCATGGATATGCCTACTCAGACCATCACTGACCCACCACCAAACTGGTCACGCTGAACGATGTTACAGGTAGCATAACGTTCTCCACGGCTTCTCCAGACCCTTTCACGTCTGTCACATGTGCTCAGGGTGAACCTGCTCTTATCTGTGAAAAGCACAGGGCGCCAGTGGTGGACCTATCAATTCTGGTATTCTATGGCAAATGCCAATTGAGCTCCACGGTGCTGGGCAGTGAGTACAGGGCCCACTAGAGGACGTTGGGCCCTCAGGTCACCCACATGAAGTCTGTTTCTGATTGTTTGGTCAGAGACATTTACACCAGTAGCCTGCTGGAGGTCATTGTAGGGCTCTGGCAGTGATCATCCTGTACCTACTTGCCCAAAGGAGCAGATACCAGTCCTGCTGATGGATTAAGGACCTTCTCTGGCCCTGCCCTGCTCTCCTAGAGTAACTGCCTGTCTCCTTGAATCTCCTCCATGCCCTTGAGACTGTGCTGGGAGACACAGCAAACCTTCTGGCAATGGCACATATTGATGTGCCATCCTGGAGAAGTCGGACTACCTCTGCAACCTTTTTAGGGTCCAGGTATCGCCTCATGCTACCAGTAGTGACACTGACCACAGCCAAATGCAAAAGGAGTGAAAAAACAGCCAGAAAAGATGAGGAGGGAAAAATGTCAGTGGCTGTTTTGGGGTTCATCTTATTGTTGCCCCTCTAATGCACCTGTTACTAATTTCATTAACACCAAAGCAGCTGAAACTGATTAACAACCCTCTCTGCTAATTAACTGACCAGATCAATAGCCTAGAAGTTTCATTGACTTGATGCTATACTCTGATCAAAAAGTGTTCCTTTAATTTTTTTGAGCAGTATATATGTAATGAATTAATCATATTTTTAAAAAGGTAAAATTCAGCACCAAGTTTTATTGTAAGGTGCACTTATCCACCAATAACACCAGAGGATTACTCGCATGTAATTTAATCAAACAGCATGTTTTTCATTTATGTTTTCATTTAGCTAAACATTTATTTTAGGCTGCTTATGATTTTGCAATAAAGTATTGATTTGTTAATTTTTCTTGAAATTGAATCAAGTATGAGGTTCAAATTGAGAACAGCATATTATTATTTAAACTTTCAGGTGAACATTTTAAAAACTGACCAGAGTTACCTTTTTGTGGTTTTAATTACTATTATGTATGTCGTTCTGCCCTGTTTTAATTCTGAATGGCAAGGACCCAGTGTCTATTCCAGAAACCTCAGAAGCAGGGTCGAAACTAACCCTGGGTATGGTGCTATTCCATTACGGGCCACAGTCACACATACACCCAAACTGAGTTTTGCAGAGGCCACTGGAAATTACCATTTGATGAGCACTCAAGTCTTATGGCAGGAATGGCCAGCTCTATCCTGGATGGTTACTATTGCTACAGGTTTTCATTCTAATCATTTTCTTAATTAGTAACCAGTATTTGCAACTAATTAAATGAATTCACTTACTAATTAAGAATCAAACCCCTTGTTTCTTTTTTTCCTTAATTAGCAGCCAAACAATACTGAGATATAAAACAAGCCAAAACATTGCCAACTTACATGTATCTATCATATAATATTTAAAAATAAAGAAAGGTGAATGTCTCAGTAATGTTGATCTGCTCAGGTCCACAAGAGATTTTGACTATGCTCTTAGAAATAACAGTTTTGGAAATGTCTGCTGTGGCAGACTAAGAGCACCAAGCAGCCATGGAATTACATAATGAGTTTACTTAACAACAAGAATCGACTTCTAATTAAGAAACTGGTTGGAGTAAAAATGGTTGGAGTTCAAGCCTCTGACTCAGCTGGTCATCTGTTAGCTTGCTTCACACTTTTTTTTTCATTTGACAGCCATTTAACGAAAAAATAAACAATTCAGAGGACTGGTAAAAATAAGGTAATGAAGATGAAGGGTAAAGAAATCCATTAACAGCAGAAATTAATTACTGATTGAGAAAGTGGCAGGAAGGAAGACTTGCAGCCGCTGTAGTCCTCCAGGACCCCTGTTTTAGGTTGTGAGAGAAAAACTAGGCAGTCACAGAAAGAGTGTGCAAACTCCACCAAGAAGGCAGGTAGGGATTCATATGCAGCACACTGCAGCTGTGAGACAGCAGTGCTAACCACCGCACAACCCCAAATTACTTTGAACCCATCATTTTTCAAGATTCTGCGGCATTACAGTTTATAAACATACACTTATACGACACTGATGGAGTTGCAACTAGAAGACCATCACATTTGGACTATTGCAGATCCATTTTCTTGTAACTTCCCACAAATGGAATATGATTATAATGTCTAAGCCACATACCACATCATAATCGTGTTAAGTCACAAACCCAATGCTGAATAATTTAATTTCCTCCAAATCCCTAACTATCTACTTACAAGGCTTATGAAGTATCATTCTACTCTACTACCCTTTCTTATTCCAAGAAAAGCTGAAACTCCTGTGGTGCACTCCCCGCCAATGGATGCTTGTTTAGTGCAGTCGTATGTACTCTTGCAAGTGCAGTATATTTATTCACAACTTTACTTGAGCCTCCAAAGTCCAGCTGAACATGAAAACCGACATTCTACTAGTGCTATTTAACAATTGATTACAAAGCGCACCACTTCAGTTTTAAACACTAAATATTTACTTTACTTTATTACTATAAAAAAACAGTTGACTGGGTGTAGATCATGCAAATAAAACATCAGTATAAATATTCAGTGTACAGTAAGTACCACCATAATCATCATTCCATTATTCCCAAATAACTCCAAGGAAGCAGTTTAACAAAACAAAAACACAAACATACACAATGAATTAGAGCACAAGGCTTTCTTGACCATATGGTCACATTTTGATGGCCAGGAACTTAAACATTTCCACAAGCCTGGCCATTCATGTCCAGTGTAAAAACGGAAAGTGTTCAACCACCACCAGTTTCTTTTGTGTCATTTTGTTTGGCATGTACATAAGGCTAATTATTTTTTAAAGTTTTTCTTTTTATACTGAAAACTGAATTTGCTTTTTTCATGATTTGCTGTTAAATACATGCATCTCTTACCCTCTCTTTCCAGCTTGGGCGCAGGTTTAGTGAATATGACCCCATTCTAGCATCAATGACCCAAAGGCATGAACCAGTTCAGGTCATGGAAAGGCCCAGTGACACATATTACAGAATTTAGAGTCACCAATTCGCCTAAAAGCTTTATACAGTAGGATGAAACTCACCCAATGATCACGGAGATAGAATCAACCAATTTTTTTAAACATACCTTGACTAATTACGTGTAGAAATATCATATTTTTCATACTTTATTCTGCATGTAAAGAGTTATGTAAACTGATGTGTCCAAAAGGCACTATATCTAAGGCTAACCGCTGTCTTTAAAGAGGTACATCTTCTTGCATGTTACAGCTTGACGGAACAAATTTCTTTAGCTGCTCTGCATAAGAGCTAATACAACAAGTCATGCCACCCTCCGTATCCGTACAAGAAAAGAAGCAAGTCAATATCCTGGCTGCCTATTAGAAAAGCTATTGACAACCTAATTTTAAAAGGCACAGCAGTTTCACTTGATTAATGTGCTTAGCTTGGAAATTTAGGCCTCATTGCACTTTGACGAGTCTAAACCTTTCTGCATTGGTAAATTAGTTTGCCAGCTCTAGTGTTTAGAAAAGAGAACCCCCCCCCCCCCCCCCCCCCCGCCCCCAACCCCATCAAACCAGCTCATCCAATTTAACTTGCTTTAACTGGTGGTGGCAGGGTACTGAAAGGAAAAGTGTTTTGCATGAAATCTTTTTTTTTTTGCAATAACTTACTGGAGAGGAAGTGCTGTGATGTTGGGCCAAAGTCCCTGTGGGCTTCATGCAGCTGTTTCAGGCGTTCCTCGATGGACACCTGGGGGAAGAGGAGGAGCAGTTAAAAATACAGGTTCCATGGCACTTAAACTCAAAACATCTGTCTTGGAAGTGACAGCCGGCTACTGTACAATGACGTTCAAGGAATGGCTTAAAGCATAACATGAGCATGAAATGCCCCAGAGGTACAATAAAGTAGGAAACAAGATGTGAAAAGGACAATCCAATGAGACTGATCAAGGTGTCAAACACTACCTGCTCTGTCAAACATGATGACAGAATACATAAGGAAATGGAAATCAGGTTTAAATTTCATCCATCTGAGCTGCACAATACACAGTATAAAAACCACAGAGATGATTACCGTAGACAAAGCATATCTAATGGCAAAGACAAAACATAAGTGCACACATCCATCTGTTTTCTGCGCCCACTTGTCCTCCTGCAGGATTGTGAGGAATCAGCAGTATCAGGAAACAAGCAGGAACCAACCCTGGGCAAAGTGCCAGTCCATCACTGAGTGTACTCACTCATACACCCACCCTGGACCAACTGAGGGCTGCCCTTTAAAAATGTGGGAAGGGAAATAAACACACACACACACCCACGCACACACACATGGACACATACACGGACACATGCCAGCTCCACACAGACAGTGATGAGGAATCCAAAACTGTGGGGCAGCATTACCCGACGGTGGGCACACCATACCAACCAACCACACACATGGAGATTACATTTCTGATTTCCATTTATGATCATAAAAATGTTTTTCAACCAAAATGTTATTTTCTCATAATTGGTAGTTGTTTTAGACCTAACCTTTTAGGGAACAGATTAGTAAAAAAAGGTCTTTAGCTTGAATGTTAGAGAAATGGCTGTAGAGATTGTGATCTTACCTTAATTTTCATATTTTAAATGAAACAAAACCGTGTATTATTGCTACTGTGATTCAGAGTTTTAGTTAAATCATTCCATGGTAAAAATGACTGATAAATCAAATATTGCAACAGACTTAAAAAAGAAAACAATTGAAACATGTGTGAAAAAATAAGCCCAGACAACACCAGCTGCAGATGCATGCTGTATACATTATTATTGCAGGCAGCTATTTAAAAATAAATAACATAAGGTGCAGCATCAACAACTAATCTTCGAGGGATGAACTTCTCCTCCTTCAGGCTTATTTTTAGAAAATGTGCCTGCTATCTAGAGAGTATGAACTGTCAGCAAATAAAACGGATGTAAGACCACCATTCTAAAACTGCTCAATAAAAATGGAAGCAGGCATATTCTGCATTAGAAGCTAGTGGGACACATTGAAAACTCAGGAATGGTTTAACCCAGAAAATGATAACATTTCAAGAAATGAATATTTGACACCAACACCACATTAAGGAGAATTCAAGTTCTGCCATCTTGGTGAGTCAAGCAAGGTGTATTAAGTCATGTGTAAAACAGGAGAGCCATTGTGGGGTAATTCCCTCAAAACAACAATTAAATTTAGAGTCATACAGACATGACTAAGAGCACTTTAGCTAATACCAACCTTTATGGAATGCAGCATCGAGCAGTTTCTGGTTAACACAAATTTTCAGAATTCAATTGTGACCCCTGAATTGGTTGAAATGGACATGTCTAATACACTTTCAACATGGTGAAAAGGTAATGTGTCTACTTTGAATCAAGTGTGACTTTTAGGTGGTAAACTATTACTGAAAAAATAATACGGTTAAATTGTAGTTTGTCCCCCAGAGGATTAGAAATGCCATTCACACCACGGGCAAATCTATACTCATTCTACAATTTTTACTTGTATGGCTCAAGATGATCCATTATGGACTATGCTGTGGCTTGTTTAAGGATAATTATGTCAACTGTGTTAAAAAGGAGAAGAGCCTGAAACTTAAATTCTGGTAGTGGTTACGTCATATTCATCTGGCTATGCTACCCAAAACTAGAAAGTGGCAGCAACTACATTAAGGTAACAAATACATTAACTGAGTTCTGAGTACTGAAAGTGCTGTTAACCCATGTACCCAACCAGTTTCTGAATTCCACTGAGGGGTCATTGGTAGCCAGAGTCATCAGCATAGGGTGCAAGGTAGGAGTCATCCATGGCCTAGTAATGCACTTTTGGTTAATTTAGGGACACTTGTTAACTGAATAACCACAGATCTGAGTACTCAAGTGTACTCAAGGAAAAGTTGAACCTGAACCTGAACCCGGATCCCTGAATCTGAGAGGCAGTAGTGCTAACCATTTTGATATGGTGTGGCTCCTGCTCCAGATTTCTATTGTTTTTGATTTATTTAAAAATGAGATTGGGACTTGACTTTTAACTTAGCAGTCTATTAAAAGAGATGTTTGGAAATATTTTATTATAAGGGACAATTACACCACTTTTCATTAATGAAGTTTAATATATTGTACTATACAGTATACCACTCACAGTATTGTAACCTGTTTCTATATATCAATATGTACCATTCTGACCATACTGTCTCCAAACATTGATCTGTTTAATATTTCCTTACAACATAAATATATATCATCTGTTCTTATAATCGTAAATGTCATTCTGTTCACATGATGATTCACCTCACAACTGTCGACATGATGGTCGCTTGAACCAGGTTTCAAAGTCAGACTAAAATGTTTAATCAGCCAAGCACCAATTGCAATTTTTCACTGAACCTAATTATTTCCATTGCCTGTTGTTACATTAATATGGTCTACCAGACCTTCTAGAGTAGTTGTTCTTGTTCCTAGCATAGCACTTATTTCATCAATCCTACTTTACATCTTTGTTCACTCTTCATTTCAGCCTAGCTACTGACAGACTTTATGTCTTTGTCTGCATCTTAATTTCTCTCATTTCTTCTGAGCATCCTGCAGACACGACAATACCCTCTCCAATCTCAGAAACTGGACAGCAGTGCATTTTCACTTGAAAACTGAAATTTGACTTTTAGTTACAATTGCACAATATTGCACCAAATTGTGTTAGAGTGCTCATATTGCGATTGGCATTGATGTGGTGGTTACTGTAGCCAGTCTATCAACACAGTTGTTGAAGTATTGGATGCAATGTTAGCCATAAACTTGACATGATAGTCGGGCTTTGTAAGCTTGAAATAACCAGTTGGAATTAAGCAGATCCTGTTCAAGCTGATCTTTAGAGTGTTTTGTTTTTTGGTTTTATTCCCCACTATTATATATTCACATTCTGATGCTAGACACTGCAAACTTGCCCCAGAGATCATCCACTGGTATAAAATAAATCAAAGTAAATTAGGACTGCCAACATATTGCATCTTGCCAATGACTGAGCCACAAATTTACTCCACACATTTTTGGACCAAAAGAAGCCACCAGATTAATTTTAAAAATAATCATGTGCTCCTAGGCTGTAGTCTGTGGTAGTCTCCTCTTTATTCTGACACTGATAGCTGGGGCTTAAAACTGTGTGGGCATGGTAGGCTCAGGGTATTTAGCATGAAGTGTGGATCAGGAGTATACCACACTCAGGAGGTAATGTTGTCTTGTACCCACATGAGTTTCATGGTGACTTTGACCCTAAAGCAAACCCCAGCTTTAATTTAAAGATTTATGTATGTAAGAGTACAAACAGCTGCTATCTGGCATAAATATAAAAAATGAAGCAAAATCAGAGATAGTAGTTCTCTGGTAAGAGAAAGGGCAGCCCTGTTCTACACATTCTTAAAGATACCAGATGAACCTTGACATCCTAGGGTAGAGCTGAAATAATTATTTAAATGTTTACCTACAGAAAAATAAAATGTAAGCCCTGATGAATTGATGACCATGGAGAAAGTAAAGCAGTCCCTAGAAGCCGGCTGACAATAACTCTTGAACGAACTGCTGCCAAGTTGTTTTTGTGCTCTGCAGTTTTTCCCTCCTCTCTTATTCAATAACCTTGACGAGCTCAGAGAGAGTTCTTCAGACTGTCAACCCCAGCTTACATTTTGTGTGAATCACCTATGAGTAACTAAACAGATACTGTAGCTGGCAGCAGATCTTCGCTCTTGTCATTCTGCCATTGTTGGTTGCCTCTCTTTTTAAAGCTTTCTTCTTGAAAAGCCAAGCTTGACAGCACAGGTAACTGTTTTCTGCCCTCTGCCTACTGAAATTTTTAAGAATCCTGCTAGGACAATGCATTGGAAGTCAAGCAAAGATGTTTGTAAAAGTTCCCATCTTCCAAGACAGACTGGCTTTCTGTGCGAGATGAGGCTAAATTGAGCAAAGGTATAGTAAATATACAAATTAGTAGCAGACTTCAGTCTCAATAATAATAATAAACAATAAAGAAAATGAACTGATTATTCTTAAAGACTTAAAGTTAAATTAATCAATAAATTAGATGCACTTCACCAGAGGTTATTGAAAGCTTAGACCTAAGAGGTAGGAATGTAAAAATGGACTGGAATATGGTGTTTAGAGTGTATGTTACTATTAGTATTTTATATTTATACGTTAATGTCATTGGCTGAGTTCTAAGGTCTGCATCATTAATCAATGCTGTATTCACCTAGAATTTGCAGACTACAGTTCAACTAATAAAGACATCATATTTGACAGTGTGCTCCTATATTGGAGCTAGGCAAGGGTCATCCATATCATGGCTGAACAGACTGACAACATGTTGCATTTTGCTAGGACTGTACTCTGTACACACTACTGTTAACTGTTACTGAGCCCCTGTTGTAGTGAGCTGCAGCTGGCACTAGTGGTAAATAGGCCTTAGGTAAGAGCCAGTTGTAGTTGGTCTGTCAGTAACAGGGCGCCCCGATGATCAGTGGGCCAATTTAGAGTCATTAATCTACCTAACAGCATTGGACAGTTAAAGGAAAGCCACAAGATCATAGGCATGTCATCCACCTATACATTACTGATCCCACTTTCTCCAGTTTAGCAGAAATTGCTACAAAGCAGGGACCAGTCCTAAAAAGGGTGTCATCTATCAGTTAAAGTGGTCAGTTATCCCGAAAAGCACATCTTTGGGGCAAAAAAGGAATTGGAGTAACTCAAAAAAACATGAGGAAAATAAGCAGCAGAGACAGTGCTGTGGTGTGGAATTCAAACTAAGCACTCTGAAGCTGACAGGAAGCTGCACTAACTATTGTACTGCTATTCTGCTCATGGAGTTTTCAATCCGACACTACTTTACGAGAGATGTTCAAAAATTTTCTGCACTTTTATATCTTTCTTGGAAACAGTGAAGGCGGGAGGTGTGGTAATTGGACATTAAAAAGTTGGTACGACGCTGGGAAAATTGTATCGCAAAGGAAGGAGACTATGTAGAAAAGTGCTCGTAATTTGTTTTTGAAATTCTTAATAAATAAAGTTAAAAAAAAGTGTGGAAACTTGTTGAATGTCCCTCGTATATAGCACCTTTCACAAAGCACAGAAGTCACAACAGCTAGGAACATAATCAGTGCAAAAGCACTAAAGCCCATGTTATATTACACGACGTGCACTCCTGTGAAACTGATTGCCCAATGTGACATACCCAGCAACTCACTACAACTAGTCTGTGATTCACTCTGATAAAATCAAACAGTCATAGGGTGGGTGTGGTTTGCAGGAAAGCTGACAACCAATTAATGCTCATCTGGAATGCATAGAATACAGCAATGAGGAGTAATGGACCTGGGTGTTTTGAGCCATGTAAACAGAAGGGAGGCTACTTGTTCTAGCTGTTAACCCTTCATATAGCACTGGCTCTATCAGGCAACACATTATTGGCTGTCACAAAAAGGGGCGAGCATGACTGTGCTGGAAGGTCAGTACTCAATTGGTAAGTGTGACATGGGCAGGAATTTAAAGTTGAATAAATTGACATGGTTCGTCGACGAAATCAGTGACCGCGATTGGCAAATCTGACATACCCCATGACTAGAAGTCGCATAATGTGACTCCAGCTTAAGGTGTGGCAACAATAAACAATGAATAACAAGAGATTTTTGCATTGTTTATCAGTTATTTAAGCCAGGAGTAAAGAGTTGTGCAACTAATTCAAATAAAGTCAGACCTATACTATATCTTTAGCTTCTAGGATGGGACCTATTTTTAAATATATTTACATCATTTTCTTAGGTATAGGAGATGATTAAAGTATTTTTTAGATAATACCAAATCCTTAACAGCATCACTCATTTATAGCAAAGTGCTCTCCTTCATGGTATGATGCCAGATGTCTGCTGATCCTCTCTCTGTAAATTACTCCAGATCATACATATGGATATAACATTTTGTGCTAAATAAACTGCAATTTTTTAAAACATATTTTTTTTTGTTTCTGTTATGGAATGAGACAGAGCTGTCATTCTTTAACTCCATTTAGATAACTACAAGGCCATTTTATTTAGTAAAATGGTTTCACTAAAACATCAAATGATAAAATTCTCCAAGCAATATTATCCGTAACATATTCTGAAACTGTGAAACAAAAATGGCTTACAGTATTTTTCTTAAGTGCATGCATTTATTTCTAACATATACACTATATCACACCATATTATTTTCATTACATTCATTACTTACCTGTAGTGCTACAAATTATAGATTAAATACACTGATATTAAAACATAGTTATTCTACAGTATATAGGCAGGTAATTGCTCAGTGGGATTAACAACGTAACGTAATACAACAGTACAAAATTTGGCATGAAATAATAACAGGAAATTTGTGTTTATAATTTTACTTGGGGGCGGCACGGTGGCGCAGTGGGTAGCGCTGCTGCCTCGCAGTTGGGATACCTGGCGACCCGGGTTCGCTTCCCGGGTCCTCCCTGTGTGGAGTTTGCATGTTCTCCCCGTGTCTGCGTGGGTTTCCTCCGGGCGCTCCGGTTTCCTCCCACAGTCCAAAGACATGCAGGTTAGGTGGACTGGTGATTCTAAATTGGCCCTAGTGTGTGCTTGGTGTGTGGGTGTGTTTGTGTGTGTCCTGTGGTGGGTTGGCACCCTGCCCAGGATTGGTTCCCTGCCTTGTGCCCTGTGTTGGCTGGGATTGGCTCCAGCAGACCCCCGTGACCCTGTGTACGGATTCAGCGGGTTGGAAAATGGATGGATGGATGGATGGATTTTACTTGGATTAATCCTTATGTTTGTTGTAATAACGCATAGCTACATAATAGTTAGGTAAGTAGTTACTGAGTAAATACCTATCTTATCACATATACGTAAATGAGTAATAAAATGATATAGCAATGGTATTGGTAAGTATGCAATTTAGGTATGAAATAAGAACAGAACATTTGAACTTACCTATAGCATTAACTCGGGTTACAGACGAAATATACTGTAATAATATGTACAGTAGATGCATTGTAATTAGGCAAGCAAGAAATTGTTCAAGAAGGTCTGGTAGACAGCATTAATGTAGTAACAGCCAATGGATTCATTAGGTTCTGTGAAAAATAGATGCTTATGTTTTTTTGGGCCTTCCTAGTAGTAGCTTCTTGAACCTGAATGTGTGCGGATGACTTCTGGTTTCCTTTTACATCCCAAGGATGTTAATTGGTCACTCTAGATCCAGAATGAAAGTGGACATGATTATGTTCAATGATGGACAAGTGACTGATCCTGCCTTGCACCCTGTGCTCCACCTGTGACTCTGCAGTTCCACAGAATGCTTATGGAAGTGGTTAAATGGATGAATTAGGAACTGATGGAATAATTGAATGGATGGATCCGGAATTAAGGATGTGTAGTAAATGGACCATTGTTCAGCTCATCTAATGTTTGATGAAGTAGCCTTTTGAGTTAATAAGCAGACACAGTTTTTCTATTGGCAGAAATTATATACTATAAATGTGAAAGGCAAATTAAATGCCTTAAAGTGCTAAAAATGATCACAGTGCTAATTAATATTCAGTAACAAGTGACTCTGAAGTAAAATAAGTTCCCTTAGCAACAATAGGCATGTAATCTTAGCATCCAAACTGTAGAATGATACACCTGAATACCAACTTTTAAAACACACATCCCAAAGGCATATATTTTAGGTAAATTGACCTGATATGATTGAGCGTGGCAAGTGTGAATTAGTGTATCTCCATGTTCAGAGATTTTTCCTTCCTTGTTTCTGATGCTACTAGGGCACACCTCAACCTTTATATTCTTGAAATGGAATGGTGCTATTTCTACAATATATGAAAGGATATTGGGTAGTTTTATAAATTTGAGAATATTGTTGTTTTGCAGAAAACCGGTACATTGTGCTAATTAGGTGACATGTTGAGTGTAGAAGGAGGTGTGAGCACAGCAGGGGTAGAAAGGGTGTGAGGTATGTGGCAGAAATTCGAGGAGTTACCCATTCTGACTTATAAAAGAGCCTCTCTGGCACTAAAGGAAAAATTTTATGAGCACTATATGACAGTAGTATGCATGACCGATGAATGGAACATAAAGCACTGCTAGGAAGAACAGGAATAAGACTGGAGATATACAGGGTGGTCCAGATCTAATTATTCAACTGTTCAGCTGACAACCGTCTCACCGCCATTTTGGAATGCAGGGCAGGTGCTGCCATCTATCGGCAATAAAAAGAATTTTAAATGAAATCACCTGCCTCACTTCCTGGGTCCTCCCTGTGTGGAGTTTGCATGTTCTCCCCGTGTCTGCGTGGGTTTCCTCTGGGTACTCTGGTTTCCTCCCACAGTCCAAACACATGCAGGTTAGGTGCATTGGCGATTCGAAATTGTCCCTAGTGTGTGCTTGGTGTGTGGGTGTGTGTGCATGTCCTGCGGTGGACTGGTGCCCTGCCCAGGGTTTGTTTCCTGCCTTGCGCCCTGTGTTGGCTGGGATTGGCTCCAGCAGACCCCCGTGACCCTGTAGTTAGGATATAGCGGGTTGGATAATGGATGGATGGATCTCTAAGTGCAGGGCAGGTGCTGTGAATTCTCTATGTAATAAACTTAATAAGTTATAGTGTAATGAAAAATACATAATTAGATCTGGACCACCCTATACTTAGCTATGCAACATGTGAGCTTGAGGACGCTGTTACTATGCAAGCAATGTACTGACTATATTTATGCACCTACTTTAAGTAAATCTGAAGGATTCCACCAGGTGGCAGTGTGAGAAATCATTGTAGTGAGAAAACAACATCCTGTTTCGCTGTGTTGTGAGGTGATTGAAGGAAGATGTTAAAAATAAAAATTCTTCATTCTAATGCTGTTGCGAAGGTGCAAAAAAACCCCCAAAAAACTGCAATAGTGACACAGAAGATAGTATGTGAAACCTTAAAATGTATCATGTCATCACGAATGGGAATATGCAACACTTATATCGCCTAGGAAATGGAAATGGATGAAGAAAAGCACCATTAAGACATTTGCATGTCAGCATTTAAGTTTGATGATTTGCTTCACCGCATCGAACAATTCATCCCACATCGAAGCATGCAGATTTACCCTGTTGATAGTGAACAATGCTGATGTCACGTACCAAAACTTGAACACACATGGCACCCATATTTTTGCTGGTATTACAACTTGCGTATGCATTGCATTAATTTCTGACGACATGCTCAGAGGATGCTTCAAAAGAACACTGGGAACACAGTGCAGCCATGATGCATGTGCGTATACATTCTGAACGTGAAGCATGAACTGGCCATAAGAATGATTGATTGGATGTGTGGAGTGTCACAGAGTTAGAGTAAGATCAATGCTGAGATAAGAGAAAGACTTAGTATGGAGGTGATGAGTGTTATGCTGGGAAGAAATTGACTAAAGTCTGTTTGGGAATATGGAGCAAAAGGCAAAGATTGACTTGGAGAACCAAGATGGAGAGATGGGGGATAAAGCCAAAGAAGACATGGCTGAAGGTAGTGGCAGTGTATATGAAGAGTACTAATTGAGGACTATACACTAGTGGGAGAAAGAATGGCCAGAGACAGAGGGATGAGAGATGAGCATTTACAGTATATAATGATGAAGACCTGGTTTAGCCACCACTGGTAACTGTCAGGGTTCAAAAACCCTCTTGGTCCCATCAGTTTTCCATAAGTTGGATTTCTTAACTACCATCTTTATAAAAGCCCCAGAGGCTTAACTATTTACTTAATTTGTTGTGTAGTTTTTCATTGTTGATTGATGCTCAGGACTGCAGATAGTGTTGGAAACAGATTTGTAGGAAATGACTTTTAAACTAAGTTTAAAGTTTGAAAACTTGTAAATAAGGATTGAGATAACCAGGTGATGTAAAGTCAAAAATGTAAACTTACGCCTTAGCCCAAGAGGACTTTGTCATCCTACAAGTAATATTTGCTATTTTACTTTATCTAACAGAACAAAATAGATACAGTAACATACAATTGAGACAAATATGCATTCACATGAGGTAGACAAAGGTACAACACAAATCCATTAAAATTAAATAAAACACAATAACACATTCTTTTATTTCCCTTGGCATTTTTTCCATGTAAAGTTTGGAGTATTCAGTGGGAATTCTTTCTATTGACCTCTCATAAAAGCACAAACATTTGTGAACTCTTAGTTGGTCATGTCATGGAAATACCATACCAAAAAGCATGGCAGTTTCTCTCTTCACATTTTAAAGAGTTCCACATAAAAATACCACAATCATCTCCTTTCTTTGTCTTTTCTAGTAGTGGGAGACTTTCACTTATAAGCCAAACTGTTCTATGATAAGCACACCATATTGTAACAAACACAATATTGCTTTTTGTCACAGCACTCACCTCTTTATGAATGGTTGCACACTGAGTACAGAGTTCAGTGACCTTGAGGGCAGATGTTGTTTTACACACGGAATTGTGTTAAATTGCAATTACAGACAATGAAAATGTTTGCATTTATCAGTAAGCATGGAATCAGAAATGATGTTCCTAAGTTTACTTTCTTAAATACAAAGTTTTTTGAGAGGATAAATTCATGAAGCCTACAGTTTTTACCTACTCATTCCACTTATTCAAATTGCCAATTGCCAAATCCTGTTGCTGCAAAGGAAGGTAACCCAATCTGGACAGAATGATAGTTTTAAAATGCTAATTATACTAATGTGCACTGAAAGCATCCAGGCGTGGGATTCAAACCCAAAATGCTGGATCTGGAAAACAACAGAGGTAAAAA
Organism: Erpetoichthys calabaricus; assembly: GCF_900747795.2. Classification (NCBI taxonomy): domain Eukaryota; kingdom Metazoa; phylum Chordata; class Cladistia; order Polypteriformes; family Polypteridae; genus Erpetoichthys; species Erpetoichthys calabaricus. The sequence goes on from NC_041397.2 coordinate 115,883,411, forward strand.
CTATCTATCCGTGCTACCCGTTCATGCTACAGCACAGCAGCAACTATGAATCAGAGCAATCACGAACAAAGTCTCATTGGAAGTAAAAGAATCAGAAATATTCTGTGCCCAAGTGGCCACGTAGAGATAAGAAAGAATGGAGTGCTGAGTAATTGAATATCATGATGTGCTTAAAAGTTAAGAAAGAAATTCCTTTTTCGTAGGACAACTGGTGATTATCCAAATTGTTCTTTAAGCATCATTTTTGCTTTCTGGGCTTTAAAAGTTACTAGTGCATTTAAGGAAGTTTCAAAGAGTATTCTGAAAAGAGATTATCAAAAAAACGTAATAAAAAAGAACTAAGTAATTTGCTGTGATAAACAGGTTGTCACACCAAGGGCTTGCTTGTTGTTGGCTGTAGAAGATACTGGTGTGGCATAGCTGTAACCCACTTTATAATGTATGGATGGAAATACTGAATGATTAATAATAATAGTGGCCATTATTGCAGTGTGTTGGTCAGTGCTGCTGTCTCACAGCTGGAGTGAAGTTCGCGTGTTCTCAATATGTCAGCAAGGATTTGTTTTGAGTAGTCTGATGTCCTGGCACATGTCAAAGGTTGATTGTTGGTACAGTGTGAGTGAGCGTAGATGTAAATGATTAATTGGTGCTGTTGGGAGAGGCTCTGACTCCTTGAGAACTTGTAACAGAATACTGTAAGTGGGCAGAGAAAATGAATCAATGAGTTAAGTATACCTAATGAACCTGAGAATCCAGTGTAGTATGGGCTTGGTCAGGGCTGAGCTTGCTTGCAGCTTGAGGGGGTACTATACATGGGCAAGGCAGTACAATGCCCTATTACAGGTAACCATGCTAATGCAATTGTATAAACCCTGCTAGGGTAGTGGGTCTGGAAGGGTTATAGGCAGAGACACAGTTACGGAAGGAAAGTGTCAACGTTATGACAACCCAACACTGGATAGAACTGTCTGACTTTCTATTACTTTTTAAGGCTTACCAATGGGCCACAAAATGGAACTGGAGCCTGGATTTACTAGAGGAAATGCCCCCAAATTCAGAAGTGATTCTGAGGCCTGTCCAGAAGTGATCCCTAAGAAAGTGTTTTTTAAGTGACATCCAAAACAAAAGTCAAGCAAGCCTGAAGTCATGAAGACTACGGGAATATGGAGCAAAAGGCAAAGATTGACTTGGAAAACCAAGATGGAGAGATGGGGGATAAAGCCAAATAAGACATGGCTGAAGGCAGTGGCAGATTATATGAAGAGAACTAATTGAGGACTATGTACTCAACTAGCGGTAGAAAGGACGACCAGAGGCAGAGAGATGAGAGATAAGCATTTATATAATGTTGAAGAAGTGGTTTAGCCACCACTGGTAACTGTCAGGGTTCAAAAGCCCTTTATAGAGGCCCCAGAAAGACCAGAGGTGTTACTATTTACTCGAGTGTGTTTTTCATTGTTGATTGTGTACACAGTTATCATGTATGTTTTTGTCTTTACTAAAATTTTTGGATACTTCAGTCTCCTTGGCATTATTTTGGGTTAAGAGAGTTCACATTAACTTCAAACAATATACATTTCAAAAGTCAACATATTTTATAGGCAGAAAACTTAAAAATACATGCATGCCTTTGTCATTAAAAATGTTTATTGGGATGCATTCCAAAATGAAAAAAAAAAAACACAAAATGCCATCTTTGAATTATAAGCAGCACTGAAGGATGGCCACATGCTATACCGTGAGGTTTTTCATTTGTTACTTACATGATCCTGCTTGCTAAGATAAAGATTCCAATGAATTAAAGGGTAGGCTAGAAAACCATCACAAAATCTGATGAAGTTGCAAAGAGCAATGAAGAAAAACAAAGCCTGCCAAACTGGAAATAAAAGCTTCAGGACACAAATAATGGCAGCAATGATGAAATGAGAACTAGAGCAACACCATCGATTTGCACTTCCGGTGAGGACTTAATCATTCGAGAGGAAATGGTGCACGACAGAAAATAATAAAAAAAAATCACAGTGGGAGAACATCACAGAGGGTGATCCAAAATTCATATTCAAAGAAAGCAAAAAAATCTATACGTCACAATGGCTTGGAGGAAAATGAGCAGCTTACTGTATGACCAAAAAAAAAAAAAAGATGAGGGTCTGAGTGGCAGGCACAAGGCATGCATTTATCCAGAAAAGATATTTTTTACTATAAGAACAGTCCTCTGTAAAACTGGAGCGTATACATTACCTTGGAGATCTCTCCTCCCTCCTTCATTTGCCCTGAGTTTCTGGAGGTTTCCATGGAAACCTGATTAGATTTATGGAAACAAGAGAACTCAATTGTATCTTTTAGTGTTAGAGAACTGTTGAACATTATAATTACTTTCAATTAGCATACCGCAAGAGACAAGACAGAGTACAGTTTTTAAATCTGCTGATGATGCATTCAAATTTTGCCGCACTTGCCACTATTGTAAATTTTATTGGTAACTTGACAGCAAATATAAAATTATTTATTGCTTCAATGTGAAAAGCAAGTGTATAAATGTTGTCATGAACTTTCTCAGAAAAGGTAAAAAAAAAAAAATGCTATTCTCACATTTCACCCCTAGTTTGGATTTAATAAATGTGACAATCAATCAATGTTCTAATCAGTCAACCTTAATGAAGCAGTAATTGTCAAGTAAATACAAGCAGTGCAATCTGTCATCCTCACCTTTTAATACAGCCTCTTTAACAGTGAATAATCTAAGAAAATAATAAAAAAAGTGCAAAAAAAATATCTTCACATATCCATATATGTAGCAAAAAGGAGACAGCCCTATTATCTATCTAACCAAAAGGTAAATTAATATAAATGCACCTTAATTTTTCTAAAAGAAACAAATGACTGATCAACAAATGGACAATTTAAAAAAGTTATGATACCAATTGAGATACTGCAGGATGGGGGGATTTAAAAGGAGGTGTCACAAACATTGCATTGGGCGGCGGTGAGCAGACAGGGGAGAGTGATCAAAGAGCGAAAAAATGCTTTGCCTTGATTAGGCTGGAGACAGCAATGATGGAATGGACAATGTACTGGAAGAAAGAATGACAACAAGGAGATGTAATGCACTAAAGAAGAAGGCAAAAGAAGTGGCATGCACGAATGTGACGTCAGTGGAGTGAGAAAAGTTACAGGAAGCTTTAGTTCTGGAGCTGTTTCAGAAACAATTCCCATAGTGCTAATGGATAAGAAGGTTGCATTTAGGTTTAGATGTTAGAAAGAAGTTTTAATTTGTATACATTCATATACTTATTTGGCTGTCTTTAAACAACCAAAGGAAAAATTATTTTCACTTATGGCTTATTCTCATGACACTTAGGCTTTACAAAAATCCCACCTCACCAAAAGATAATTTATCATGAAAAGACTCATAAAAGTTGCTATGATGTTTCATGTGTAGCAGTCAGTCTGTGGTGATTTCCAAATAGTACAGAAGGCAACACGTTGGACCACAAGGCATTGGGGTTTAAGTTTCAACTGTTACCCATTCCAGGAGAAACACTAAATGGCCTTTAGAATGTTAGCCTTAATTCCTATTAGAAAAACAACAAAAACACATGTAAAGCTAAGGGATAATATTTAAATTCTGTGTGGTGAAACCTGTTTTCATCTGGGTGCTCATTAGAAACGGGTGACCTTATGGCAGTGGAGAGAGATAGCGAACCAAGATGAAAAGCTTACACTACTGATTACAGCTCTGACTGCTGATATGCATTGGAAAATGGCAGTTTTCATCTCAAAAGAATGCTAGTGGGAGTCAAGATTGACTCTGTAGTGAGAGCTCCATGTGCATGGTATGTGAAATATTGAAGATCACAAATGCATACAAGACCAGGTAATAAATGCCTTGTGATTTCCAACCCTCTAGGTTGGCCATGATAGGGAAAAACTTGTGGGAAGCCTGGTCTAGTCGGAATGAATGTAGGCTGGACTGGACAGAATGAGCAAGAAGAGTACCAATTTTTAGTTTGTTTAGACTGGAAAGACTAAACAGGGAGTGCACAAAACAGCAGCAAGGAAAGAGAGTGACAGACAGAGAGAGAGAGAGAGAAAGCAAGTTGTGTGTAGTGCCATAGAGAGAGAGTAGGTGAGTGAATGAACCAGTGCAATTGCCTAACATGAAAGTCGGTCAAGTGTTGTGGTAGATGTTACGGGTAGTTTCGTTACGTGAGCATTCATTACTTGTTGATTTAACAGTGTGGGAGTTCACATTAGAGCGTGGAGGTCGTAGAGCAGGCTGATTTTCAATAAAATACTTGGTTCTTTGGAAAAACCAGAAGAGCTGAACTGCCAGTTGTGTGTGGTATCTACATTTTCAACCTTGATAAATATTACAATACCAAATTATAAAGGCAGCTAAACAAACCTTTAGCTTCCTCACCATGCTCAGCTATTATAGCTTTCTTTTGCCTTGCCTTGTTTGCCTTGGAACTTTCCAATGCCACAACAATAAAAAGTGTCATTTTGCTTGGCATTTCTCTACAATGCCACCACAAAATTCATCTCTCTTCTTTCTTTCTCAAAATTTTTGTTTTAATTTTACTTCTTGCTAGTCAGCCTTCACACAATTTAAAATTGGACACATGAATAATTGATCTTCTGGTAGGAAGGTCCCACATGGGAAACATCTCCTGTCCAAGTCTGAGAACCAGTTCCATGAATTGTCAGGCTTGAGCTCCCTTTAAAGGGCAGTCTTTAAGCCGTTTGCTTTATCTTAGGTCAATATTGGTTTTTTTTTGTCTCCAATGTGGGAGGAACTTGTCTAGAACTCCAATGCCCATTTACTAGTATGGTACCCAAGGATAACTCATTTTACAGTGTCAGGGGATATCAGAAATTCATTGTGTGTGGGTTTCTTTTATTCTGTCAGACTCTGACAACATACGAGGTGAGACACAAAAATAACCGGACTGAGCTTGGGGCTTTCCTGGAAAACCATCTGGAGGTTGGCCGGATGTGAAACATAGAACTATATCCCCTCCTACACGCCCTCTAAAACAGCCGACCAGCTAGGTATATCCTGTGAATAGCCCAGTCAGTATTTGCACAACAATCGCTATACGAGTTGCCGTGATAATGTCAGGTGAAAAAATCAAACAGCAAATCAACATCAAATTTCTTGCAAATTTTCTCTTTTTCCATAAGGCAGTTTTTGACTGACAAAAACATTCCTGTACTCGATCATCTATGGTGTACTGCACCCTGCACTAGCCAATGTTACCTACTGTAACTCTCTGCTAAACACTAGGAGGGCTGTTGAGGGAATAACAGAAAAGGCCACACATCCTAGCTGCCATTGGGCACATGGTTCAGTACAGAATGCATGAGACTGTGTTATTCCTCTAACAGAAAAGACACCAGGGATTCTGCAACAAACATCTGACCCCTCCAGTTCCAAGGAAGTCTTACTCGGTGCAAAGACACCAGAGATGTTAAAACATGAAGTTTCTGTTGTTAATACAGGGCTGCCTCTGACTCAGGGAGTGACCGCTCTTGGTGTTTAATGCTCAGTCAATCCCACAGGCTTGTTGATTATTAAGTTCAGAGGTAAAACTGAGCAAGCACTCATAAGGCACAAACCAGCATGTTTCTTTGTGCCGGTCCCAAGCCCAGATAAATGGGGAGGGTTATGTCAGAAAGGGCATCTGGTGTTTTGACAACTCATCTATCAGGAGGAAAGGAAGCTAGGGTATGGGGAAAGGCAGTGGAGAGAAACAGAGATACTTTGATATGAAAATGGAAAAACCACCTTCTACACACATACAAAATTCAATGACTGTTACGTGGGCACAGGATTTTTCTTTCTTCATCGATTTTCTACATTGTCCCTTTGTATACGCCTTCCCTTTTGGTTAATAAACTCTTTGTTGGTACTTTATACTGCACTATATGCATAGTGCACATTAAAAGCTACATTTTTTCATATTCATGCTTTAAATTATTCCTGATATTTTGCTTTGGTGACTAGAAAAGACACAACATAATTTCTGTTTAAGTTAATCATGCAAGCATAACGTCTCAAATAAGGTGTCTGTGTGCTCACGTTTGCTGTCACTTATAACTGTCCTCTGTGGTCTTTGATCCTTTTGGATTAGATAACAGAACTACGCCCCCTACTTCCATTAGATGGAACTGCAGTTAAGTGGAACAATATAGTATTCTCAGACCTACTACATCACTTTATACTTGATCTGTCTGGAATACTACAGTGCATTATTTACGTATTTGTACATTCTAGCTCATTAATATGATTTTATTGTAGTGCAAATTCTCTAAAATAAGGCTCACAAATTATATTCCTTGGATATGTGAGTTTGGGATGAATGATTATACTGCTCATAATCACTGTTTCCTGTGGTAGGTTTGTGCCCTGCCCGGGGTTTGTTTCCTGCCTTGCACCCTGTGTTGGCTGGGATTAGCTCCAGCAGACCCCTGTAACCCTATAGTTAGGATATAGCGGGTTGGATAACGGATGGATGGTTAGATAATCACTGTTTCATTCTTTTTGGTAATTTACATATACTGTAGATATCCTGAATGACTGATTTACCAAGAACTACACTTTTCAGAGAAGGAAAATTATATCTAATATGACAACCAAAATGTGCAATAAGATCTTAGGAAGAACAGATAAGGATAATTTATTTTGCTTCTACTAAAACTTTGAATTTGTGCAGTATCTTTGATCCATTGCAGAAATATGGTCTCAGGTCCGATACTTGCCTATCCTGTTCAAATGGTGCTTCAGCACATTAACTTTAAATTAGACAATGTACGCCTAATTAATGAATAGAAAGGGCTTGCAAAGCTCATTTTGACCAAAGACAGATTTAAGTAGTTATTGTGAGTACTTGGGAAGAAGTGAACCATAAAGATTTAATTCAAAGAGAGAAAAAAACAGCAGAAGCAATTTAGCACAAGGCGCTTTTTGTCTTAGGTCAAGTCAGGTACAAACATTCTTTAAATATTTTTCTTTTCATAACCTTTGTTTTTCAGTTTTTTCACGGTCTTCACTTAAGATTATCTAAAAAGTCAGACACATGATACCATTCAACATTAATCAAACCACACTGGAAAAAGGAAAAGTGAATGCCAAGATTCAAGAAGTAGATTTAACTATACAGTACCAACATCTTCTGGGTGCTTTTAATAAGAAAAATCCTTCAAATGAACAGTTAGTACATACCATATGTTCACATTTATGTTGTTGCCTTAACCCACTGAAAGGCTTCTTTAGGATTTTTGCACAAAAAATAGTTAAGTTAAAAATACAGTGCCACAGTATGGCCTATTTAAATAACAGAAAGAGTATGCTCTTCAAGTTCAATCTATTTGATTGATACTTTTCAATTTTCAAATAATGGAATTCAAAAAAATGCACTAAGATTCAACATTCATTTCTGAGAGGTAACCTACATGAAGGCCCACTTCACAAGTAATTCAAGTAATTAAACTGAATGATAATGGTCCGTTGTCCACAGGGGAATCACTGTTCCTGTTTTCCTTTTGAAATGGTACAAGTCAGGAGACCAATGGAATGTTGAAAATGGGCTTATTTTTCCTTGATGAAGTGTGTTAAGTTTCACTGAAAGAATTATCAAAGGATACTTTTTTTGGACATACCATAGACTGGATAATGCTTGCATTTGTGGTAATAATTTAGATAGATAGATAGATAGATAGATAGATAGATAGATAGATAGATAGATAGATAGATAGATAGATAGATAGATAGATAGATAGATAGATAGATAGATAGATAGATAGATAGATAGATAGATAGATAGATAGATACTTTATTAATCCCAAGAGGAAATTCACATAATAAGGATGTTCCAAAAGGGTGTTTTCGAAGGATAAAGGTGTTAAAGTTTATCAAAAGGGACAGAGTCACCTGCTGGAACTTTCAATGATCCGTCTGTTTTCTCTGTAGTGAACACTTAAATCTAGAGGACTAATTCCCAAACCATGTGCACCTCATAAATGGGGCTCCCATTTGTTTCACGGGAACTGCAAATGATCTGATGACTGCAAGAGGCCCAAAAAACGAAAGAGAGAGACCAAGAGACAGCCAAGATAAGTAAAGATGAAAAGGAGTGTAATGATCCACACTGCCTCAACAGGATCTTCTTACTAGAGTAGTAGGGCCAGTGAAAGGTCACAACTACACAATAAATGGTACACTAGGGTCTCCCCAACTCTTTACCTGCCTCTCAGTGTTTATCATTCAGAGCATACTTTGGATAACCATTGTGACATTGACATTGACAGCAGAAGCCACTAATGTGTAAAGACATGGCCTTTGGACTATTTCAGTAACACCACTCTATTACACTTTGTTCATATAGTCCCATTTTCTACATGTTTCTAAATTTAGGGCACAAGCTCATTGACTTTCACACTGGGAATGAGCTTGGGACTTAATGTTTTATTCTCCATCTGTTAAGCCATTAACCCATGTTGCCTATCCTGCCAAGTATTTTACACTTATTGAGGACTAGCTGTCCCATGCGGCTCCACCCACAAAGTAGTGAACCAAGACAAACTTTAAAAATCAATTAAAAAAAATGTAATTCTGGCCAAGCGGAAGGTAGGTACGCTCCATCGTCAAACGTTGGCACTGTATCTGATCGTGTTCAGCTCTGACAGGAAAGTGTACCCCGCATGGGGAGAAAAGCACGTGGCCGTGATATCTCTGGCAATCAGCAACTACCCTCTAAAACACAAGTAGCTGTGATCTTTCTCTCAAAAACGTGAATCGTTACTCCTTAATAATCTGTAGCTGATAATATTTGTTGAACAAATAGGTATTGGTAGGTAACTGCAGGTGGTGAGAGGTAGACCAACTTGAATGGAGGTTGGTGCGTGAGTGAGGAGGGCCCTGCCCCCCTCCCCTCGGCCCACAGCCTTTCTCTCAGATTTGCACAAATAAATCGGTACCACAAGCGAACTATGATACTTAGTGCAATGAGACAAGTCACAAAATCAAACAGAATGTTCAGGCAAATTATAGAAAAAAACCTGATCTAAATCCGCTAAGTAGTTCTCTCGTGAAAAGCGGACAGACAGACATACCGACAGATGTTGGATTTTATAAACATAATATAGATGTGGCCACTTGGGGTTGTACCAGCAGCCCTAACCTCAGACACAACTACCTCAAATACAGCCCTGGCTTCAAACCCGGTTCTTTTATTTAACCACCAAATTGTACCTTGTACATGTTTCTTCCTCACTGCGCCACAAAGTGTTGCAACACCCAGCAGTACAGTACAGCACTATATTCAGTTCTTTATTACCTCCGATCTCTCCACTCCCCCCACTTGAGTGTTGTCCATCTCCCTTCCCGACTTTGAATTCCTGAACTGAGAGGAGTGCTCTCTTTTAACTCCAGACCCAGAAGTACTTCCAGTGCTTAATCTATTGCCTCTAAGAAGCACATCTGGGTCAGGCTGAATCACCACAGTCCTTGTATCATCACTATATGAGAGCTCCCCCAGGCTGTCCCCACAGAATCTGACAGGCCATGTCCATGGGACCAGAACTCCCATACTGCCCTGCAGGCATCCAAAAAAGGGCTTGACAGACAGGATGCTGCCACCCAGTGTACAGGGGGGCACTATGCCCATAGCAGGCAGTCACCACTGTGCTATCCTTCTCGTTTCTCAAGTCAATCCCGAGAGTCACTCAGTGGCTGTTAGGATGCAACTGAAATGTCCTTCCACATCCGTGTCTTGGCACGGAAAGGAGATATTGTCACTCCCTCCCTTACCTTCTGTTATCAAGGTCTACTGGCCAGGTAAGCGAATGGGGTCTGTGCTGGCTGGGGCATGGGTTTGTACCTCACAAGGGTTAGAGTCAACATACAAAATACAAGGGGTCTAAGACCTTCTAATTAACCTTTTGAACAGTTCAAAATCAAAACTTGGCACAAAGGGCCTCTGAAAATAAAACGTTTGGTAGTTTCCATTTATTTACACCTGCCTTACCCTCAAAATCTCCTGCTTCTGCTGTCTGTGCTTAACTAACTAGAGCTGCAGTGTTGGAAATCCCAAATGATACAATTTCAACCAAAATTTCAGCTGATGTTGAAGAGAATGCTGGTGGAGTAAGTGAGTTGGTGGATTCTGCCTGGTGCCGATGAGAAGTTGTGCTGTACCTTTCTTCTGGACTAATGCAATTAAGCTATGAATATAACATACTATATGCACTGTGATTTTACTATTTGGGCAACTACCACTAAGGGTCCACTAACGGGACCTGCTCCTGCTTATTGCAGGGCATTTTGCATTCTGATTGGAATGGTGAAGCGATTAACTCCCGGATTACTACTTCTTAATAGTGTGGGTAATTCCTCACACAAAAATATTTAATTTTAAATAAATAAGCAGGTCAGCATTGTCCTTGTGCTCAAAGTCAGTAGTTTCTTAAGAAATGTATTTTACGTTTGCGACTCATCCCTTTATTGTAATTATAATCACTATGAAACAAAGCAATATTTTTTTATTAGTTTCTTCATTCCAGTAAAAATGTGCCAGGTGTTTATGGATTGTGTGTGCTTTACTTTTGTACATAAAATATTAACTTTATTCTAACAATTTTTTCTTTTTTCATTCTTACTTTTTCAGGTTGGCTAATTGCTGCTAATGCTTAACAAGTACATCTCTCTTTCCAAATTAAAATTATGTTATATGCAAAAATATAAAGGCGGGGATATTTTATACCTGAAGAGGTTCCAAGTCATTACAGAATTCTCTGAAATTGGAATTTTGGATTTTTAACAGAAGAGGAAGGTGGGATAAATGGTAATGAAAAAGCATTTACTCTTGGGTGTGCAGGAGCAGATATTTGGCTGAGCAAGCTGAGAATGTAATTGCCCATTAAAATACTTTTCTTTCTGTACTGGTGCCAAATGTCTCATTTTTACAGTTAATAAAATAAATCGTTATTTTTAATTACATTTTTAATTGAACATTTTTAGGTGATATGTCTCTGTATGAAAGAAATTGTTGTGCAGTAGAAACGCACATTTCATCAGTGATGGTTAGTTTAACCTTTTCAAGTATTTTTGAGAACTGAATATTTACCTGTGTAAGTGGAATCTTAAAATTAGCCTTGACTGTTTAACTTGCATATGACAGAATATGACAGAATTTAAAGAAACCAATGTAAAGATGGGGAGAACATGAAAATGTCATACTAACGTGACAAGGTTAAGAATCAAACTGAAGTTCTTCAGAATCTGAAGCAGCCTCATTAACCATTATATCATCTCACTACACCAAAATCATTTTTTATTTGTGATGTGTAACTATGTGTTTATATGCAAAATTATGAAAAAATGAAATTTATTCACAGAATGTATTCAAATGTGTCCACCATCAAAACTGATACACACAGCTGTCAAGTACATAGCAAGTGTTGTTAAGAGTGATGGAACTACATGCTTTGGCAACACACTTTACAAATGTGTTCAGTTCAGAACTATTTCTATACCTACCAGTGCCTTCAAGTGACTCTAGAAACAAATACCCTCAGGAGTGGAACTGAAGTTTCATGTTGGCGACTCTACAGGCCCTAAGTGTCCTATCAGATGTTTAGTGAAGCTATAAAGGGCAAAATCAGAAACAAGTTATGTGATTCATTATTCCACATTTATGGGGCAAAATGTATTATTTTGATTTATTTACTAATGTGCTGATAGCCGTGCATTTTGCTTGTATCTAAAACAATTATCTAAAGATTACATCCAAAGATATTTTTCTGATGTTTTCTGGTATTATATGAAAATGACACCAAAACCATTGTTGTTTCCTGAATGACACAATGTCACAATGTCAAAAAGGAGGGCAGCACTGTAAGAAGACAATGATTCATTTTTTGTATGATCTGGCTTTGGTTTCTATTTGGTATTGTATGTCTAGTTTTAAATGGCTAAAATGAATGGGAAGCTCAACAGACTTTAGGATTAGAGGGATGATCAACAAAATTTGCTTTGGGTAACAGAGGAACTGGGCTTGTATGTGTTTTTCCTTACTAAGAGTTCCAACTCCTCTCCGAATCTGCCTCTGAACAGCAAATAACAGGCTCATCTGTTTTATCAGATTCCCATGACTTGTGCTCTGGCATCAACAGAAATATCTGGCTGGTTTAGATAAGATTTCCTCCAAGTTCTCACTTGTTGCCACTGCCTCCTTTGACCTCGGGAGGAGGGCTCCTTGGCTAAACTACAGCAGCTGTGGATGTGCACTGCTGTTCCTGGAAATTGCCCTGCTGCAGTTACATCTCTGAAGCAGCTGTCTTACAAAAGAATGTCCGATTTCACAAGGATCTATGTAGCTCTGTAGAGGTGGCTGGCTGCTTTTAGAATGTTTGGTCTGAGGACCACGTTCTCACATGTCAGGTCATGCTCAACTATAGGAGATACCTAATTGAAACTTCTGAGTCAATATTGAAATGCTGGTAAATTCCTTAAATGTTATTTATTACTGCTGTTTATGTTATACTGTTGTGAAATGCATGGTGTATCAGCTTTTTATATTACAAGCTCTTGCTTGTTTTACTGTGGACAAATGTAAATCAATTGTGATGTTTATGTGATACAAAGAAAACAAAATGATCGCTCCCACAGCCACAATGATATAGTGTTGCGTGAACAAACTTGATTTTCTGTCAAAAAATCATACGTAGCATTCCTTTTTTTATTTCCAAGAAATATTACTTTGTCAGCCTTGGAGATTTTTTTCCCCTTTTTGGTAACTTCCTAATCTTTTCTATATTGAATTAGTTTTACTCTGTCAATCATTTTGTTTTTGGTAGCAGTTTCTCTGTTCCATTAAATTGTTCAATTATTTGGTTTTTAGGCAAGCGCATAATTAAGTTCATTGTTATGTAGTGACTTTTGTTTTTTACATTCATCTAATTGAGCACTTTGCATTTTTGGAATTCTTTTCTCTTGTTTATTGTTTTTTGATGTTTTTTTGTATTAACACACCAAAACATCCAATTTATCCTTAAGGGAACACTCTAGATTCTATATTTTTTAAATCTTACTTACCCCATTTTTTTGTAGTGATGGACAAGAAAACTCATGCACAACAGAGTAACAATGTTTATGCTCCAAAGGGTGAGTACGAACACCAACGCTGGGCAACAGCAAACAAAATCAAAATACTAATGAAAAAAAATCTTGCATTACTTGTGTCACACAATGCACATGTTGAGTCATCCAGTTAGGTGCTTACAATGTGTAAAACACATGCATTTCTTGCTAAAATATTGTAAACCGATACCTCTGGAAAAAGAAAGTACTGTAGTCCACAACCAGGAAGCACATTCACATGCAGTCGCACTTTTGAATTGAAGATGGGAATCTTGACTAATAAATCAGGGATACAGACAGGTCTTCAATTAAAAAATGTGACCACATTTGAAAGGGGATTGTATTGACTGTATTAGTAGATCATAATCAAATATGGCATTCTTACTGCAATTCTGAAAAAATGACAAATACAGTATATTGACTGTAAACAATATCAGTTCAGTATCTTATATATACAGTAAACATCTACGTGTGGAAGGTTGTGTGTGTGTCTATCTGTCTGGTCCGGAAGTGTGAGACTACAGCATGAAGCTCAAAGAACCGGCAAGGCAGCCCCAAGTTAAGGAATCGGAAGAAGAAAGAAGTACAAGGCTACAGCATGAAGCTGAAACAAAGCGACTCCACCACCAAAGTGAAACTGCTGACGAAAGACAATCTTGCTTAGCCGCTAATGCACAAGCGAGGGGAGCACATCGGCAAAACAAAACCTCAGAGGAGAGAGAAAGTTGCTTAGCCACTGATAGACAAGGGGGGCGAGCACATCGGCACATTGAAGCTACCAACTGTCCATTTCAATTTTTTTAACGACAATTTCAATAGTTTCTAGGAGCCCAGGCTTTTTACAGCACGGGCTTACACAGCTAGTATATACATACCTGTATATATGCGTGCGTGTGTGTGTGTACATTTTTATTAATGGATTACATTAAAGGTTCAAAGTTGCCTTGCAGAAGAAAATTGGTTTTCCAGAAAATGGTGACTTTTCACATACCACACCTATTCTTGTGCCATTCTAAGATCTTTTCTTTGTTTTAATGCTAGACCTTTTGACCTCCATATCTTTAAGGTGTAACACCTGCAAGAACATGCACACATTGACCAACAAGATAATTTACATGAAAGAAAGCCAGGCACTGACACACAAAAGCCAGTCTTGTGTAATGAGGCCATAAATATCTCTCACATTCCAGTCACTCCATCATCATGATGTATGCATGGAACAAGAAAATTCTTCAGCCTGTTAATTAGTAAGGCTGTGCTCGAAAATTTATGTAATGTCATAGCTTATTTAGTCTAGCTACTTATGAACATTTATGCACAATATGCACACAGAATCAACAACCCAAAAACTTACAATGCAAAATAAAATCTAATAGTTCAGTAATTATCTATTATTGTCTTATAACTGTCATATGAGGAAACAGAACTAGCAGCATGCTTGGAATTAAGAAGAAGTACTACTGAAGCAACAGGTAGGCACAGAATTTTTTTTACAGCTTATATAATGTACATATTTACACTTTCTCTAGTTGTCCAAACCATAACAACTATATTCTACTATATGTCTGCGGCTGATGATAAGTTTGGTTTAAGTTTCATCACTGTCAGTGAAAAGCTCAGATTTTGCTTTTGAAGCAGAGCCTGAGAAGATTTTTCCTTGAAAAAACATCCTTCTATAAGGGCTGGTTTTCTGAAACCGTTTTTATATGTGTTTTTTTTTTTGCTTGGGAATTTATTCTTATGAAAAACATTGTTTTATCATTCATATGTTTTACAAATCAAAGTTGAGGAGAGTGAGAATTGGGCAGCTAGACAAACGGTTATGGTGTGCACGTCGGAAAACTGGAAAATACAAACTTCAAAAAGGATTTGCTATTTTTGGGATTCAAGTGTCTATTATATAATAAGGCTAGAATTTAAAATTGTGTGTGTTTAATTTGAAAAGCCATCAAATCTAGGAAGATGTTTTAGATGGAAGCAAAACAACCAGGTAGTTTGCATTTTTGTTGCCTTCGCCTTATTTTACAGAAAACAATATGCTTAATTATAAGTTTTTACATCATTATTTATGGTTTGCAAGTGTCTTTTTTTTTCTGGGCTACAGCCACATATGAATGTTATTCTAACAATTAACTTAAATTGTCAGGGTTGTATGAAGTTCATGCCCAATAATGAATAAGCCTACGATACATCCGCCAGTTTTAAAGCAACTGGCAGTCTAAAGTTTGAAGTGCAATGTTCAGGCACAAAAACAGCAGAATAAAACAGATTAGTATTTAAGGATACAAAAAATATATGTGACAGGTTAGAAAGTCTTCTGTTCTCTATTACAAATGAAGAAATTATTATATGATGTAACATAGCACATTCATGCTGAGGTGCATTTAGGAATATTGCTATAATTTACCATAACGTTTACTTCAGAATTTCTAACCAAACCTGAGCTTTGACTCTTGTGTTGGTTTAACTTTCAGGCAACTGTGTATAAGAGAAGGTTAAAAAAATAAATAAATATCAGACTACCCCTGCATTCACACATACCCCTTTTCATTTTCACACTGTACTGACTTTTAACTGATTGCTAATTTTCTTGCTTTCACTTCAAAATGTACAAACTAATAACACTTGATCAAATCCACATTGAAAATTCCAGATGAAAAAGAACAAAGAAAAACTGTAAAATAAAGCTTCCTAACCCCGCTTTCAATCTGTTGGGTTTACTGACAACTTCACATGAAATGACACTTCAGCTAGATGACACTTCATCCCTTAACTACTGATGTCTGACATCTCCGCCATAAAGTAATTTGCCTTCAGATAACTTCCTAAGCTGAAGTATGTGCAAATCAGGACATACAGTCCGACTCTAATCACACTCATGTCAAATCTCTAAATCTAAATGATGCTGGTTCTTTACGTTGTAATGAAGCAGCCCTTTGGCGATGTGAAAAGGTGGATTCTTAACTCTTAGAGTTGAATTCCATGAACCTTAAAAATACCTGGAAGGTAATTAGTTAGCCATTCTTAGATTACACAACAAGATCTTGATGGGCTTAAATTACTGCCCACACAAAACAACAACAGACAATTTCATTATCATCTATAAGAATACATAGAGCATGTGATATTTTTATATTTGGTAATTCAATATCTTACTTACTAAGTGAAGCTCTTCACTCATCTCATTTGAAACTGATAGAAATGGCATAGCACACACTTTAAAAGTCTGACCACTATATACCCACATCACATGTCAATTGTTTTTTTAGAAGCATACAGCCTCTGAAGGCAAACCAAAGGCAGACTGTCATGCATTTCACTGTATGAGAATATTTTATATACCCTGCATCATTGTCACTAGTGAGAAATCCCTCAGGGCAACACTCCTGCTCTCCTTCTTTCTCTAGCTGCCCTCCCTGAGACAGCAGGGTTGAGACACAGACGCAGGATAGTGGAATCCGTTACAACGCTTAGCTAATAAAGACCTCCATAAGCCAGCAGCAGTCCTGGCTCTCCCAGTTTTGGGATGTGCCTCACTGTGCATGCTGCCTGTTACAATCATTCATGTTTTATAAATTATTATTATAAAAGTATATTTACCGGCTGCTCAAGATTTTATATAAATCTGTGTGAGAGTCCTGATTTTCTGAACACTACAGCATTTAGATATGCCAAACCCATATTCAGCTTTGCATCACTCACCGCATACATCTTTGCTTCTCCATACATCTTTGCTTTAAATAACAAGCTGAAGACCCTGCGCACTCTGTCAAATACAAAGACGTGTTCTGCTGGTTTAGGTGGAGGGTGCTGTAGTGTCAAAACATTTTCTGTGCAGTGTGATGGACTGATCCAAAGATGCCTCCCTTTCATTTTCATGAGGGTTTAATGAATGTTGTCACCGTTTATTTAAGATTCAAAGAAAATTAGGCAGAGTTGTATACCTGCATGTAAAAAAATTGCTTTATTCTAGCTTAAATAGAAGTGGAGCTGTAATAAAATGAGATCGAGTACAGCATTATTGTCATCACAAGTATCTATCCATCTTCTCAACTTGTATTTGCATTACTGGGGGTCATGAAAAGCATACTTTGGTCATAAGCCAGAAACCATGGCACGAGTGCGCACCAAATACCTCACAGAGTACACTTATGCAGACTCCAACACCATGACAGTCCAAGGTTTTTAGTAACATGTCTTTTGGATAAGGAAAAAAAAATAGAGAAGCCTCATGCACTCATGGACAGTGCACAGACTCTGTACACACAGTGTCTGAGTGACAATTAAAGCCATGTTTCTGGAGTTGAAAATATTGTTGCATTTACAGAACACAGTGAAACTATAACTTGCATGTTTTCTTTTCATCATGCAACACACCACCAGTTTTGGAGGGAATACTTTGTTTCGTCATTTAAAACAAATGGACTTTTGTGTTTTTGTCATTTAAAAATGGATATACAGAGTGGCACAGTGACAACGTGCTTACAACGGCAGCTTACGTGGGTCTAAATCCCCTGCAAAGATTGTTATTGCAGAGTTTGCATGTTCTTCCCATGTCTGAATCATTTTTTCTGCTTTTCCCTCAAAATCTCTAGACATCTGTGCCTGTGTGTGTGGACATGAGTGAATGTGTCCTGTGAAGGACCTGCACTCCATCTAGGGTTACTTCTTACCTTTTACCAAGTGACAGGGGAAAGGAATCCATGCTCTGGATAAAGCAGCTTTAATAATAAATAAAAATAATATATAGATGGGCAGATACACAAATACAAAAATGGAGGTCTACTATACATGCACATATTCAAATTTTTTTTTTTTTATGTCTTTTGTTCAGTTAAGTATGTTTTTCTCTCTCTCTATCTCACTATCTTGCATGAGCTATGCACTCATGGAGAAAATGCCAAAGGCATTGGGTAAGATGGTGCACAATAAAAGGGAAATGAAGAATAAGCTCTGACTTATTTTGGGCCTTAACTAATGCATAATAATGTACCCTGATCAGGATGAGTGTGGTGACTAAACTTTACACAATATGTAAACTCATGTTATAGTCAGGCATGCAGTATTTCATAAACCAATTCCACCCTCAAGCTTTATGGTGTGATCTCACCCATTGTACTCAACTTACTTTTCAGCATTTTCAATTTACAGCTATAATTAAACTTGTTTTTTCGTGTTGGAACACTTCATTAATTTTATTTGAGTCCACTGCTTGTTAAATTACAGAAAATCTGGCAAAAACGAACATTAAGTGAATCTGAAACTTGAGGCATGAAGATGAATTTACAGTATAACATTTGAAATGAAAATCTTAACTAGAAAAGCTCAGAAACAAATTATATCCTAAAAATGCATGGGATTTAAGATTAATTTTTTTTCCTGCAAAACATTTAAATGTAGGTTTCAAATATAGATAGATAGATAGATAGATAGATAGATAGATAGATAGATAGATAGATAGATAGATAGATAGATAGATAGATAGATAGATAGATAGATAGATAGATAGAACTACAACTAATTTTGTTTATGGCAGTGAAGCATGTCTAATTGCCTGTGAATGAACATACAGTATATATAACCCAAAAGGCAATTCTTTGTGTTGCCTATTGGCTGATCTTATTTCAAACATTTTCCTGAAGTTCATTCAATTAGTCTTGGACAAACTGGATACTTGTTATGTGTCAGCCTGGGTTGAAGTTTATTTTCTGGTTTATTGTTTTAATAAGTTATTATTATTCCCATTCTTTACATAATATCTGTAATGTTTTATTAATCATCATTTATGCACTGTCTGTATTTTTTTTGTTATTCATTATTTATGAACAATCTCTTTAAAATTACATCAATTCCTTGTCCTTTGTGAGTGAATCCCCAGGAGGCAGGGCCGCCCTGACATCGTTCGTTCGTGTTAGAGTTTAAACATGAGAGTTGTTATTTCTTGAGTTTTCTTGTTCTTGGATTATTTTGTGCTAATGTTTATTAGACTCTACTCTTAGATTGTGTACCGGGACTTTGGAGTACCCTTTAGGAAACTCCTTTTTGACTTATTTTCCCCCTTTTCACTATTTTTGTTAATGTCCTTTTTTTATAAAAAGTCATCATTTTGCTTTGCTATTTCAAGCAGGAGTTTTTCACAGTTTCTCCCTCTTGAGATTTTAAAATATATTTTGAACTATAAAAGCCAGCCTGCAGCTATTTAGCTGGAAAATGGCTGGTTTGAGGTGGGACTGTTTTGAACAGGCCAGTGAAGATCTTGGTCTGGTCCTTTTTGGAACCCTCAAGTTCTTTTCACCACATTCCTGACTGGAATTTGCAACACTACCAAACGTAATGTTTTCCAACCACCCAATTCCACTGTAATATAAAAAGAAATAGCAGTAATTGTAATGTTACCTTTATGTTCTCTTTCTTGAGGATGGTTTGCATCTTTCAGGCTGATTTTTTCACTAACCTGCCCCTTCTCTTTTTTGCTTCTATTGCTATCTGTTAATATACCTGCCATTAATGTGTTTTTGTTTTTTAGTGTTTTTGTAAAGTTGAATTCTTCTTTCACTCCTTTCTCTGGTCTTATTATAATAATTCTAATTTTGCTCCAGCCCCTTTAATTAACTCCTTGTAATTACAGCCTTCAAATATAACCTAAAGTGCTCTGTGTCTTCCTCCTGTGTAGCTTAGTTCTGTGCTGACTGCATAAACCCCTGCTTGTGCTGTTTGGCTCTCCTTCTTGGATTCTTGTTTGTTTAAGTTAATGTTCAAATCTTTTGTAAATGAGCTTTGCTGTTGTTTTGTTCTTGAGCCAGGGGTTTCCACGAGTGCTGTAAGTCTAACCTTTTGAGGTTGCAGGTCCAAAAACTTCTTTAATCTCTGACAAGGTCTACCGAGTATATTGAGGGCTACTCTGAGTTTCAGTCTTGTTTTGGAGCTTCCAAACCAGTTTTCTGAAATTGAAGCCTTTCTCTAGTTTTTTGAATCCTGCATTGCTACAACACCCATTGTGTTGTTATTTTATAGCCTTTACAATTAAAGTAGCCCATCCTATTGGTGTTAGGGTTGCACCACTTTCGACAGTAACACATACTGTAACTCAACCAGTGTTACAGTATCATCATATTTAATTGACATCACATGAGTTAAAACTCTGACTTTGGACCTATGTATGAGATTAAGTGGAATGCATTAGGTTTATTTTTCTAACAACTAGACATGAAATTTTTTTAAAATTATTATGTACATGTACACTCGAAATTATACAAATCTTCATTTTATTGATAATCAGTGGAATTTGCCAACGTGTTTTTAGCAAACAATATGCTGTGTTCATCAGTGACCTTGTTCACTGAATATTTTCCTGGAAATTCTTCATGCAGCCAGATCAGAGGAACATTTTTGATACCTTGCAAGGCCAGCATGACATCACAGATCTATAGTGGCCATATGCAGAAATGTCAAGCCTGTGTATTTTAAGATCACTAATTGATCTGCTTTGCGCATGCATGGGTGATGACACAACCCAATCAGCACTCCAGCGTGCAGTATTTTCATTTGAGGGGTACCATATTTAGAATATTATGAGTGCTGCCACTGATCTGTATGTGCTCACTCAATCAGTCACTATAGCAGTACCACAAGACAAATTATGCATGCATAATTAGCTATGCGCTAGCAGCTATAAGCCAAAACAAGCCTAAAAGGAGCCCTTTCCTTCCCCCCTTTCTGAGAAAGAAAACACATGAGACCATGTGAAATAATAATAATAATAATAATAATGAAAGATTTATTACTATTTAGAAGGCATTTCTATCTTCTAAATGGAAAAAAGTGCAAAGCATCTGCACAGAAACTGAAACCAAAAACAATGATCCAGTTGCGACTACAGCCATGACTTCAAACAATGGACGAAGCCAGTCCCATGTAGCTGTTTCATTGCACGGTTAATGTGTGCCCCAAGATTGAAACTCTATGAGCTCAATGATTATATTTTCTCTCTCTCTCTATTATATATATATATATATATATATATATATATATATATATATATATATATATATATATATATATAGTAATCCCTCCTCCATCGTGGGGGTTATGTTCCAGAGCCACCCGCGAAATAAGAAAATCCGCGAAGTAGAAACCATATGTTTATATGGTTATTTTTATATTGTCATGCTTGGGTCACAGATTTGCGCAGAAACACAGGAGGTTGTAGAGAGACAGGAACGTTATTCAAACACTGCAAACAAACATTTGTCTCTTTTTCAAAAGTTTAAACTGTGCTCCATGACAAGACAGAGATGACAGTTCCGTCTCACAATTAAAAGAATGCAAACATATCTTCCTCTTCAAAGGAGTGCGCGTCAGGAGCAGAGCATGTCAGAGAGATAGAGAAAAGCAAACAAATCAATAGGGCTGTTTGGCTTTTAAGTATGCGAAGCACAGCGGCATAAAGCTGTTGAAGGCGGCAGCTCACACCCCCTTCATCAGGAGCAGACAAAGAGAGAGAGAGACAGAGTTTGTTTTTCAATCAAAAATCAATACGTGCCCTTCGAGCTTTTAAGTATGCGAAGCACCGTGCAGCATGTCGCTTCAGGAAGCAGCTGCACAGAAGGTAGCAACATGAAGATAATCTTTAAGCATTTTTAGACGAGCGTCCGTATTATCTAGGTGTGCGAACAGCCCCCCTGCTCAATCCCCCTACGTCAGGATCAGAGAAGTCAGCGCAAGAGAGAGAGAGAGAAAAGTAATTTGGGTAGCTTCTCAGCCATCTGCCAATAGCGTCCCTTGTATGAAATCAACTGGGCAAACCAACTGAGGAAGCATGTACCAGAAATTAAAAGACCCATTGTCCTCAGAAATCCGCGAACCAGCAAAAAATCCGCGATATATATTTAAATATGCTTACATATAAAATCCGCGATGGAGTGAAGCCGCGAAAGGCGAAGCGCGATATAGCGAGGGATTACTGTATATATATATATATATATATATATATATATATGTATATATATATATACAGTATATATAGTTATGGACAACTGGGGACACCCTCTTAAGGGAAGGACAGGGAGAAAGAGCTTGCATGGGGCAGTACCTCCCCCGGGACAACAGAGGGCAACCTCTCCTGGTTTGCTAGGGTGCCACAGGTTTGCTGGGGCACGTGACCACTGCCAGAGGCACAGGGGGAACGACTGAGCCATCCCCTGCAGGACTGCCGGCACACCTGCAAGTATGTCATGGCACAATTGCGGCACTTCCAGGTGAGAATGGGTGAAGAGTGTTACTCACTTAAAAATAAAAATCTGTTTGTTGCTGCACTTGTGCCCAGTGTTTCTGGGGAGCTGTGCATCCCCTGGTAGTCACAATACACACACAAACACACACATACTGTATATATTTTTTACTTACTTGCTAATTTGTAACTTTTTGTTATACTTTGTTTATGGTAATTGCTCCGTCTGCATTTTTTGATGTTTGAGGCACCGTGGTGCTTAGATCACATTTTTGACCACAACAGTCAGTTCAGCATAGCTAGTAGACACTTCCCTAACCCTCACGGACACTTAAAAGACCATTGCACCAAAATAATCCACTCAGAACTAGTTCAGTTCCTCCTTTCTCATTGACTTTAATGCATTTCATTGAGTTTTTCAAAGTTCCCAAACATTTCCATAATTTTGCTGAACTCATGGCAATGATCATCAGGATTCACTCATCACTATTTCCCTTATATGAATTAAGGCTCTCCCCTTGCATCTACCACTCTCTCTTTTATATTCTGCATATTGCCATTATATGTAGATGGCATCAGCCCTACCTCTTTTTGCAGTTTTCTTAATTATCAGGCAGGTGGGCTGCAATTCTTCAGGGCTCAAGTCTATGTGCCTTCAGCTTTTATTGAGCTGTCTATGTGTGTGCATATTTTTTATATTCTTTTTTTATTATTTGAATTTCTTCATCTTTTCCTTTGTTTTTTTATCCTGCTCTCAGTTGTGAATTTGTGGCAGGTTGCCAATATTGTGGACCTGTTGCCTTTTTCCTACTTATGTCATATTTTGTTTCAGCCCCCTGTGTGGCAGGAGCCAGAAGGCCAGGAAAATTTATTAGGAAGATGATTGAGGACTCCAGATGCTTCAAAGCCTACTTGTCATTTTTTTTTGTTTGTTTTTTTTTCTGTCCACAAAAAAGGAACCCGAAGTACAAAAAATAAGATATCCCAAGGGGATTGTCCTGTCCTAAGAGTTTGGAAAGAAAAAAAGATGAATTCCCTTTTTGGGGTATAAAGGAGAAACAGCAATAAGGAAGGTCAGTTCGGCCTTTTCTATTTGTCAAGGACAGAGCCTTCCTTGAAAGAACACTGCTGGGAGTGATTTATGTGAAAAGTTCTGAACTCTGAAAACTGGCAGAAGAGAGTCCCCAATCGGCCACTCCAGGACAACTTTAAGAACTCTCCAATGTGTAAGAAAAAGATGAACAGTTGCTCTCATTAAAAAAAAGAGTCTCTCTGAGATATAATAAAAACAAATACACCACATCTGAAATTGGAAATGCAGTTTGTGGTCTGGTTTATTTGTTTTGCGGAGAGCCACCTGTTCAGTCACACATTGTACACCTTTATTATTTGACGCCATTTCCAATCATGTCTCTAGTGGTGGGCGGATGGAGCCCTGTGAAGTTTTTGGAGCTTCTTTGTGATTGTACCAGAAAAAAATTTGAAGCTTCGAAAATAGTGGCAGAGGTCACAGCAGCCATGAGCTCGACATAGCCCAAGTACTCCACGCTATTGTTGATCGCATAGTTATTATTGGAAAGGTGCAACAAAACAGTAAAAGACCAAGGACATTCTGTGTGTTCATGTTGCTCTTATGATAATCATGTTATAATTAGTCCTAAAGATGTCATTTTTGTCATTATGAATATTGTACTTGGAGCACTGTACCAGTGCTCACTTGCCCCAAGTGCCAATGGCTTCTCCCTCTTCACATGGCTTTTTTTAGGTAGCTCACTGTCCTTAGAAGGACTGCTTGCTGTTGAAATTATTTTGAGATGTTGGCAAGCTTGCAGCTGGCACTAAACTGTTCATTGCATCATGGAATACCAACTAATACTGCTGATGACTCATGCCCAGGTTGATGCATCTTGATAGCGCCATTACTATAGCAATATAAACAAGCGTTCAGAGGTGGCAAGCACCAGCGAGATGCCACCATACATTGTAAGCCACCACTGATTCATAATTATGTTACAACTTTATCACATTAGGGTGTTTTTTGCTGTGGGGAAATGTGAAACATTAATATTTTACCATTAATTCTTAAGGAATAACTACCCTAACAGGCAAAGAAAATCTTAACATGGTTTAGGGAATGTGCTTGTGGAAGTGGGCACACAGAAGAAAGTTTAGAGAATGTGTCTGTAGTAGGATATAGTATTAATAAAACATTATAAGTTCCAGCACAGAATAACAGTGTAGCATGGTATTTAATTCATTATTGGATAACAGGCTTCCACATTTCCGGTCTCCTAATTTAATTCAATATCTTTTGTCTATAAGATATGAGCAGTAGTTTCACACCCCATCGTCATTAGCTTGTCAGTTACTTTGTAGAACCATTTGTCATGTCACAGCAAATGTAGAAGGTCATATGCCATGAAAACTCCATTACAGAATGAAAAAATGTGGGCAACAGCTCACTGCTTTAGTGAGGAGTTCACAAACAATAGAATAAAGTAAAAATTAAAATAGTGCTCTCGTTAAAAAAGTCACAATGAAGTGAAGATGTCTATTCTTTCAACAGAGTTATATTATCTTGAGCCATGCTAAGAGTACCTTGGATTTCTATATCACTGCACTCCCTTGAAGTGGCATACGACTACAAGTTAACATCACTGAAGACACAGATGACTGTTCTGTCACATGCAGTATATTTCCAGAGCACTGGGGCAAATTGAGGGTTAGCACAGCATCACATCAGCTCTTATAACCTGTCCCTGCCTATAACCAGCAGCAGGAACCACAATGTGGCATGACAACAAATGCTCACCTTTTAGAAAAGTGTGGGTTACAGATCTGAACTCAAAACCATGGAAATAAAGCTGAGCTAAATTGAGGAACTCCATCACATAATTCACAAAAAAGAGTAAAACAAAGACATCTTTATAGTAAGGAACAGAAAAGGAAGCCTAAAATACCCACAGCATTTTTAAAAAGAAAAAGAAAAAGTTGATTTATTTGCTGTTTCTGCTCAGCTCTTAATACGTAGGCTTGGTTCAACTTAAAAGAACAGAGAATGCAAGCACAGGATGACGAGAAAAACAGTATGATGACGAAAGTGCATATGCAGACGCACAAGCACAGGAGCCAACAGTTAACAGTTTTTAAATATCTTGCTCCTTTCATCTTTTATTGCTATTTTATTTTTAATGTGGGCCATGAAGAGCTGTTCTAATCCTCCTTGACCTTTAAACATGATAAGGATGGGTTAAAGTTTGTATCTAATTTTGTTCATGTCAAAAATTTACAAAGTACATAGAGAATGAAGTAGAAAAATTGTTTTTCTTATTTTCTTTCATCATATGAAAATGGACGATAGATCATTGTATTTATTATATGTTCATTTCACTTAAATACTTCAGTATATATCGTCATCCATGAGAAACTACTCTGGGCTCAGCCCTTGTCATTTCACATCCTCACATAAAGATGCAAACCTAGATCAACTGGATAAGCTGCTGCTTACAAAATCAAAGGCCTTGGGTTCACGGCCACCATCTCCATGTGGGAATGTGAAATGGAGATCGACATGACCAGATTTGTTCATTTAGGGTTGATTTGGGATCATTAATGGGAGGGGGGCAGTGATAGTGAGATGAATAGCTTGATATTGTTTAATATGATACTTCATAGCTGCAGCAGAAGACAGAGGCCCATATAGCAATCAGTTGGATACGTTGATTCTTACTGACTGAGCTTGGGTGACCAGTCTCTCCATGTGAAGACATGAAATGGAGTTTGACATTGTCCTGAATGAATTTGCACTGCTGACATACACACATACACACACACACACATGCACACTGTCATGGATGACCGGGGTCCTTGCCCGGCCAGGACACCTCCATGCAGGAAGAAGCAGGGGAGGAGATGTGGCCAGAACATTACCTCCCCCGGAATGCAAGGTGACGGCTGCCCTGGATGACAGAGGTGCCTAGGACTCCCGCAGGGCTCCAGGGGAGTTGAAGTTTGATACAGCCTTGTTGGGGTCCATGGGCACCGCTAGGGAGTGCTACAGCAGTCATTGAGCCCTGGAGCACAGCACTTCCACCACACCTGGACGTGCTGCCAGAAGTACATCACCGAGCACCTGGAGTACTTCCAGGTGCCTTATACAGTATAAGGGGCCAGTGGATACTACTTGGTGAGCCAGAGTCAGGAGGAGGGAGACGAAGCTGCTGAGGAGGAGTGGAGGAGAAAGGAAAAGAAAGGAAAGGAAAAAAGGAAAGAGAAAGAGAGTGTTGTGCTTGCTGGAACTGTGTTGTAAAGAACAGCAAAAGAAAAATAAAATCTGTGTGCTTGGACTTCTATCTGTGTCGGGTTGGGGCAGTTGGAGCACCCTCTATCTGCCACAACACAGACACACACCCACACCCACACCCACACACACACATATATATATGTTTAATAAATATGTGTTTAAACCAACTGTATGAACTGTAATGAGTTAGCAAAAGCAGGAGTGATGACTGTATTGTAATAGTATAGCATCATGGGGAGTACAGTAAATGAAAACAGAACAAACTGAGACAATTCTGACTCTCTATCCATCCATTTTCTGAAGTTTCATTGTGTCAGGAGCCTGGTGGCCATGGGCAGAAAAGGCAGAACTAACCTTGAACGGGGTGCTGTATAGGACATACTTTTGACTGTTCATGTAGTAGTTCTTTCTGAAGTATTCTTTTCAAGCTGCACAGGAGCATAGTGCATAATTAAAGTTGGAACAGGAAGCAGGAATTTTGTTTTTTTTATATTTTTTGTTTACCTAGCTGTGAATCACAGTGAATTAACCTTGAGCTTTGATAAAAATGACTGAAACATTTTCTTTTGTTATGAGAAACTCCAAAAAACAGTGTCAACATGCTCTGTTACCAATGTGTCTACTCAAATTTGAGCATGAAGAAGTGAAGATGGGGCTGATGCTGTCGTAAAAGAGGAGCTGCCAGCCTTCCTACCCTCTGTCTCAGCTACTTTTTTTAAAACTGTCAAAGAGTTGTCTATCTCTCTTTCTGTCTCTACAGGTAAGAGGTTTTTAGGTACTAGATGTATAGCTGGTTTTGATATTTATTATACCCCATTAAGAAAATAACCTAAGAGGTTAGTGAGTACTGTTCAAGTTAGGCGATCTGATAACATGATGCCATTGAACTTCTAGACACAAAACAATATTCAATCAGAGCGATTCAATTTTAAGTTTCTAGTCTGTTTAATTTGCATGTCTTTTGCAATGCTGGAGAGGAGCTGAGTAACGCTGATGTCTCGTTCTAGAGTTTGTCAGATTTGCAGTCCGCAGTCAGTGATCTCATTGCCGGATTATGTCAATTTAAATGACTGAAAATCACTGCCTATGTCACATTTACAGACTCAGTGCCAACTTTCCAGTGCAGTCATTTTCACCCCTTCTTGTGACACTCAATAACCTGCTGCCTGACAGAGCTGGCACTGTGCAAATGGTTAACAGGTACAACAAATTTAACCACAGTCTCTTCTCTTTTATCTTTTTTCCCATCTGTTTCAATGCATACAACATGAGATATCAGAAAGTTGAGCTTTTCTTCTGCTTGCAAGGTTCAAAACACCTATGTTTCTTTTTCCTTGTCTCTACATTATACGCATTATACCTCCAGATGAGCATTCATTGGTTGTCAGCTCTCATGTACGCAGAGCCCACCACTACGACTAAAGACAAAATCAAGCCTGTTTGATTATTTAGGGTGTAAACAAGTTGGTGTGGGTCACTGGGTATGCCACATCAAAGACTGGCTTCACAGGAGTGTGTAGCTGACTGCATCTGACTGCCTCTGACTTGTCAAAATTATGTAAATGAAGACTATGACTGAAATTTCCAGGAACAGTCATGTAATGTGACATAGCCTTAACTTGAGAAAACCCATACAAGCATGGAGGGAACATGAAGGCTCTCCCTTATCCACTGCAACACTTTCTTAAATGGATGTCATTTCACTTATGTGCACACAATCGTACAAAATCATAAGAGGCCAGTTCAGGGTTTCCAATCAACCTAACCCTAACCTGTACCAGTACATTTTTAGGAGGCTGGAGTGGTGTAACTGGGGAAAACCTGTGAAGACTTTGGGAAAATATACAAATTCCACACAGACATTGACCAGATCAGAGTTCAAAGTCACCAACACTATCCACTGTACCACAGCATTATGTAGAGAATTTTTAAAAAGCCTGTTAAAGGGTTTTTAAATTAAAAACTTCCACATCTGACATAGAGCAAAACGAGAAACCTCTTTCTGCATCCTGATTAATGGTTATTCTGGAGTAAAATCTCCATATGGATCAATTCTCTGTTGATTATTCAAACCCAGATCTGGTCACCAATCAAGTGGTAAGCAGCTAGCTGTACGGTACAAGGTGGCATGCTATACTGTGGTCTTGCAGTTTGACTATACTGCCACAGAATCCAGCACAAATCCATAACTCGCAAGCGTAGCACAGCCTGGAAAAAAATCCAAAATACAGTATCTGATGTTTTTCACACTACAACACAATTTACTTATAATACAGTTTTATAATTGAAAGTAATACAAAGTTTCTTTACATGCACATGAAACAGCAATTATTTCCATATTTCCCCATGTCTCCCGAAAAGGCTACAGACTTCGGGACCCTAAACTGGATTAGTCAAGATTGATAATGATTGGACGCAGGGCCGGATTAAGAGCTTTGGGGGCCCGTAGCACATTTCAAATTTGGGGGCCCTTTTGGCCTGCATCATCTGAAGTTTAGATTCTGAACAGTTCAAACCGGACTAAATAATTATTTTACTCTCGATTATAATAAGAATCTTATAATATTTATGTGAATTTTATGTGTTGGGCCCCTAAAGTTTTGTTGTGTAAGAAATTTACAGTTTAAAAACGTAAAAATAATATTTTTAAAGACCAGTTTTTCAATGCTACACTTTTTCATTAAATATTGGGTCCACCATTTGGGGGCCCCCGAAATTGCAGGGCCCGTAGCATATGCTACATGTGCCTATTGGTTAATCCGGCACTGATTGGACGGATAGTGAATATACAACAAGTAAAAACCTCTGGAGTGATAATATTGTGGACATGGTGTTAACTAACTTGTGCAAAATGTGTGAAACTGGTCATTGTTTAATAGCTGGGTTGCAATTACAACCTTGTGTGAAAAACCAGGGTGAAAGTAGGATGTCCACAGGGTGATCAATTTTTTTCTTTTGTGATCTCCAAACTGAAAATTAACATGGTATCAAATTACATTTATTATACTGAGCAAACCATGTTGTTTTCAGGTCTTTTTATTCACAGTCACAATTTTTCAGCCATGAAATGCATGGATGAAACGACATTCTAACATGTATCTAAGACCTCATGTGCAAATAGAATGTAAAGCTGCTGAGAAGGCCTGAAATTGTTAATAAATTACAGAGCCATCGAGGCATGCCAGTACACGACTGTATTCATTAGGAGGCTTGTTTCTCTAGATGCTCACCCAGAGTCTGCTGTGTTCTCCTTCTGCGGCTGAAGGGCTTTTCCGTGTTGAATGTCAAAGAATGTCAGGCTTGATGGCCGAGTATTTCTGCATTAACATGCACTCTGTAAGTATACTACAGAGTAAGCAAGTGCTGAAAACAGCGGATTTGCTTCATCTCTCTGGCCTCTTCATACCATATCCCCGGAAAGCCTTTTCTGTCATTGTACAGCTAAAAGAGAACAGCTGTATTTTATGAAAACTGGTTTGCTTGAAATCCTGAGAAGCTCTCAGTGGATGGCCAGTTTCCAAAACTGTGATTAGAAAATATATAGCATTTTTCATGAGAAAAGAAAACACAAATGAAAAGTATACAAAAACAAGGTAGAAAATGTACACAAGGTGGGTTTTAAATGTTGGATCATTTTAAATTTTTGTTTCTTTATTCCATCAAAGTCAGAGATATCAGATTTTGTGTATTAAATATTTTTGCAATATTGAGTCACATTCAGAAAAACAGTGACAATAGAAAGTATATTAAGAGAGAAGAGGTTGGGAACATGCACTAATAAAGTATCTTGTTGCACCCACCACAGGACAAACCACCTCAGGATCCCAATTTAGGATCTGAGTGCAGCCATGTAATGGGTGATACCTCAGCACCACACTAAGTTCAAATGGACTGGAACAGTGTTAGGTTTTTTACGGTGGCTGGAATGCCAATCCTGCCACCAACCCCCAAGTTTTGCCTGCAAGTTGGATGACCTGCTTGCATAACGTCATACCCAGGACAGAGCAATTGCAGGTTAAGAGCCTTGCTCAAGGCCCCAACGGAGTAGAATCACTTCTGGTAGGTCCACTGGTGTAATTTGTTTTGCACCCTAAAGCAGGACAAGGTTTGGGGGCCTTCTGAGTTGATATACAAATTTACCTATTTCTGTCATCCTCCTAAGTAAACCTTATATGATTACTAGCTGTGTTACAATGGGCCTGGGCCTCGGTAACAGTGCCGTTGGTTAATCGGATGTAACTGAGTACTTTTCTGTATACAGTATTTGTTCTTGTTTTTTTTTCCCTCAGAGGTTAATATGATTAGTTCACTGGAGCTTCTAAATCATGAATTGACGACAAGTAAAATATTCCTACTATAAATCAATTTTTGCTTCTCCTGGGTGATTTGGCTTTTGTTGATGGTCATTGAAAAACAAAGTTTTAGTGGAAATTGTATTGCTTTGAGTTCAAACAGATAATTAGGAGGATAAATGGGAATTTTGGGTATAAATATAATTTTGCCCATTAGCATATCTTATAAAAATGGTGGCTTCATTCAGATTTGAATGTAACTCTTTGATTTACAAAGTTTTGGAGGGTTTAGATCAAAATCTAAATTCACTGAATCATGGTTTATTTGAACTAATTACACACAGCATTGACGTTCATAGGTTGTGTATTTACGTGGACTATGAAGTGAAATGAACTTTATAGGCATTGTACAGAAAGGAACAGGTGAAAAGAAATAATATTGTGAAAAATGTATAATGTCCACCTCCTCCATGTTCTGTCTGGGATTAAAGTGGGCTGGTACGCTGCACCGGCACTTGCCTTGTTCCTGCTTTGTGATTCAGAAGTGTAGCGGTGTTATGCATTCTGATCTCAAAGGGGACACCCCAGTTCTCTGCAATATTGTATGTATTTTACCATCAAGGGCACCTTTCCCAACCATATTCTTTGAAGTATATCCATATAAGCATGCTCAACAATCCAGTCTGGCTTGTATTTTTATGTATTTAATTAAGTAAGAGAACAGCCAAGGAGGCCACTTGCAAACCCCGTCTTCTTTGAGTTTCACCAATCTTTCCTTCATCCACTTCACATTTCATTTTCCACACAGCTTGCCGTTCTGTCTCTTTTTCAGTGCAGGGCAGCTGTCCTTCTTCAGTTCCTACTAGCCCCATTTCTCTGTGCAAGCTACAGCTTTTTTAGTTGTACATTTCTGCTTGTGCCATTTATTTGCACCAACAGCAAGCACCATTTCTGCTTCTTGTCATGGTTGTGGTGAACAAATGACACACTGCCTAAAGAATACCACACTCACTACAGCTTTATTACCGACAAATATTGACAATTAAAAAAAACATAGGTTGGTTCATTTTCTTTTTTCTATAATGTCACCAAGTTTCTATCAAATCAGTGAAAGCGTTTTTGAGATTTTGGGGTATTTAGTTTTTTTATTGTGGGGAAAGATAGTGATATATCAAAATGCCCTTTCTTAAGGGGTACTTACTGGCTTGATATACCTTCAATCCAAATTTCAGCTTTTAAATAAACTTCACATTACCTACTGTGTATATATATATATATATATATATATATATATATATATATATATATATATATATATATATATATATATATATATATATCTGCGGTGGGTTGGCACCCTGCCCGGGATTGGTTCCCTGCCTTGTGCCCTGTGTTGGCTCCAGCAGACACCCGTGACCCTGTGTTCGGATTCAGCGGGTTGGAAAATGGATGGATGGATGGATATATATATATATATATATATATATATATATATATATATATATATATATATATATATATATATATATATATATATATTGTGATGGACGACCGGCTACAGACTCCGGTCGCCACCCCCAGGCCGCCAGGAGGAGCCCTTCGGACAGCATGATCGTGCCCTGAGTTCCAGCAGGGCCTCATGGACTTTGTAGTTTATATACACAGCCCTGCTGGATACCTTGGGGGCCACCGGGAGTCGCTGTAGGGGGGCTAGTGGGCTCTTATGTGCCCTATAACCCGGGAGTGCGTCATCATCACGTGACAGGAAGGAACGACGTGCTCCCGGGCTGAAGAAAGGACTGTTTACCCTGACCCGGAGGGAATAAGGACTTGTGGGTTTGGCCAGGAATCACTTCCGGGTCAGGGGATATAAAAGGACTGTGGGAAAGCCCAGACACTGAGCTGAGCTGGGAGGTAGGAGGGCGAAGTGTCTGGGCGAGGAGGATTGGTTAGAGAGAGAGAGAGAGAGAGAGAGAGAGAGAATTGTGTTTATGAGTGTGGAGTGGAGGGTGCTTTGTGCACAGTGTAATAGTAAAATAAATACTATTTATACTTTCATCTGGTGTTCAGAGTGGTACCTGAGGGTTCAAGAGGTGGACCACGCCTCAATCTGTTACAATATATATATATATATATATATATATATATATATAGAGAGAGAGAGAGAGAGAGAGAGAGAGAGAGAGAGAGAGAGAGAGAGAGAGAGAGAGAGTCCACTGCTTTGCTTAATTCTTCTTCTTCTTCTTTCGGCCCGTTAGGGGTTGCCACAGCGGATTATCTTCTTCCATATCTTTCTGTCCTCTGCATCTTGTTCTATTACACCCATCACCTGCATGTCCTCTCTCACCACATCCATAAACCTTCTCTTAGGCCTTCCTCTTTTCCTCTTCCCTGGCAACTCTATCCTTAGCATCCTTCTCCTAATATACCCAGCATTTCTCCTCTACACATGTCCAAACTAACATAATCTCGCCTCTCTGACTTTGTCTCCCAACCGTCCAATTTGAGCTGACCCTCTAATGTACTCATTTCTAATCCTATCCATCCTCGTCACACCCAGTGCAAATCTTAACATCTTTAACTCTGCCACCTCCAGCTCTGTCTCCTGCTTTCTGGTCAGTGCCACCGTCTCCAACCCATATAACATAGCTGGTCTCACTACCATCCTGTAGACCCTTTTTATTTTTGTAGTTCCCTTTCACTCTTTCTGCTTTGCTTGATGTGATAGCCAATTCCTGTATGGCACAAGAATGTCAATAGTCATAACACCACCAGCGTTCTTTTAAATTGTAGAAAAATAAATCAAGCTTCCGGGAATATATTGAATAAGTAATATATGTATAATTTGCATTGACATGTTTGAAGAAGTACATAAATTATTAGGACATCATGAATAAAATAACAAATAATATAGAACATCACAAGACAATACTAATTACCAGATACTAAAATCATCTTTTTTCTTTCTCCTTCTCTTTCTCTCTCCAGCTTGTAAAGATTAACCCTGGTTTGATTAACTGCATGGCGTATATTTTGCAGACTGGGTTATTAACTACTTGTATTCAAGTTTGCATAACACCCTCTTAGCTTATAAAACTATACATGTTTGTATTTAGGTAGAATGTTGCCTGTGTATCTGAAGAAACGGTTAATTCCAACCCTGCCCCAACTCTTTAGTATTTTTAAAACTAGAAAGACTACATAGAAAGGTACTTTCAACCTCAACAAGGATTGTGTCTTTCTGCTTTTAATCCATATGCCTTACCTCCTTAATTCATTTTTATTTTGGTCCCTAAGTAATTTTGCTATGAGCGTCACTGTTCTTAATATTTATGCATATCACGTCTCAGACTTCAGTCAAAACACATTTGCACTTATATGTAAACATCTACAGTGCATGATTCTCCTTATCAGGGCTTCTTTTTTAATTTTTCACTTGTTTATACTATGTAGTATTGAATTCAAAGCTGAAATGGTGGAACCTCCTCATGCTGATCAGTCTTACTGACCTTATTCATTTTGTTGCTGCTATTTGTTATATATTTAACTTTTTTTTTCTAACTTGACTATTGCAACTTTACTACCCCACACCATCTTCAAAGTAAGTGATCCTTCAAGTTATTGACACAATGCACAACTGCTACTTTATTTTGAACTGCACTTCACAAACTACTTTTATATTTTAAACATCCATTTTCATTTTATTATAAGATTTAGAACTTTTTAAATAAACTCTATACCACATTTTATGCACACAAAATGAACAATGGGATAACATGGCGGTGCAGAGGTTAGTAGTGCTGCCTGTGTTTCAGTCTGGTTCCTAGTTACTTTTTGTATGAGGTTTGCATGATCCCATTGTTTCTGTGTGGGTTTTGTTCCAGATGCCAAATTTGTTAAGGCCAGTGGGCCCTGCAATGAATTAGCACCCTGCCGAGGTTTGGTGCCTGTCTGGCATCTAATGCTACTGGGCTAGGCTTTGGCCTCCTTTAAACATGAAGTGATTAAGTAGATTTAGAAAATGTCTTCTTTTCTCCACAGACAGGTTGCTGTATTTGTATATAGTATCTGCATACATGGAAATAAAGGCGACTACATAGTGTGAGGTGGGTAGAACATCAGGGTGTGGATTCAGGTACACTTCCCGAAATTAACATCCAGTAATACCTTTGAAGAAACTCCTTTCTCTCTTTTTGTTAAGTCCATTCTTTTTAAGAAAGACATTTTCAAGTCAGCAAATGAGATATTGTCTCAGCGAAATAGATGCTATTAAGATTGTTTAAGGGAGCATGATAATTTATGTATTGTCACAGGAGGCTGGGGGCCAGACCCAGCAGAGATGCCTGAAGGACCAGGAGGTGGTCTATACATCCCCCGGGCTGCGAGGGGACAACTGCCCTGGATGATGAGGGGACCACGGGGACAGAGCAAGGAGGCTCAAACCCACTGGGGCCCGTGGCCACCGCCAGGGGGCTCCCCGAGCGTCGTGGAGCCCAGGAGATATACACTTCCGCCACACCTAGGAAGGTGGAGGAAGGACCTTCCAGGGACACTGGGTGCTAGTGTGGCACTTCTGCCACACCAGGAAGTGCCGCTGGAAGAATGTCAGCGAGCACCTGGAGCACGTCCGGGTGACTATAAAGGGGGCCGCAGTTCCCACAGTCGGGGAGCTAGTCAGGAGCGGGAGCAGGACGAAGCTCCTGTGAGGAGAGGAAAAGCGGCCCACGGACAGTTGAAGGCCTGAGTAAC
The DNA here is from genome assembly GCF_900747795.2 of Erpetoichthys calabaricus. Classification (NCBI taxonomy): domain Eukaryota; kingdom Metazoa; phylum Chordata; class Cladistia; order Polypteriformes; family Polypteridae; genus Erpetoichthys; species Erpetoichthys calabaricus. The sequence continues at coordinate 115,919,128 of NC_041397.2, forward strand.
GGTGTTTGGTGACACTTGACTATGAGTGTGCAGTCTGCTGTTTGGGGACACTTGAAATAATAAAAGCGTTTGTTTTTATGAACAGGTGGTGTGCGTTTGGTTGTGTCCGAGCTGAACATCTCACAGTATGTAATAAGAAGGTCTTGTATATTGGCATACCATGAATTTATATTTAACATTAACAGCTGAAGTAGACAGGCGTAAACAGAAATGCTGTTTGAACAATTAAGTTGCCTTCATTGTATCATTGCTCATAGACATACAGTGCATATGGGTGACACAATATGGCAGTAGCTAACTAATTGCTGCCTCAGAGGTGTCAAAATCCCAACTGAGTGAATATTACACTTTGGCTCTCCATCACCATTGATTTGTTTTTATGGAGACTCCAGTTCCCTATTTGTTCATAAAGATCTGTTGGGTTATTTGGTGACTAAGCAAACACGGGTGTGCATGCATGCATGATTGTGACATACGATCTAGTGAAGTCACTCTAGAGTAGATACTAGCCTTTAGTCTAATCGGTTACAGAAAATGGATGGATGAAATGATAGATGTATACACATAATGCCCTGGCCCACACACAAATATATATCATGGTTAAGGGTCATGGCGGAAACAAGCTTAGCAGAGAACATACTTCCCTTCAGCAAATCACCCACTGGCAGATCTCTCTAACATCCTCTGAGTCTGTACTGCTCCCAGTGGACCAGGTCTAGTTTAACATCAGTGTTAGTCATCCAGATTGATTTTACAAGCTGTCTGGCCCATGTATCTTGGCTCCTCCTAATCCGAAAGACAGTGACTCATGTCAAATCTAGCAGAATTATGGAGTAAAGTCATTTATTACTTAACCTCATTTATTACTTCTTTTTGCTCTCTCAAGCTTGTCTAAGCTTATCAAATGATGCCTATATATTGGAATGGCCCACAAACAAGGGGTATTTCCACTAAAATAAGATAACACTATACTGCAGACTAAAAAAGTGACCAGAAATCTAACAGTTGTGCAGCAATCCTTTTCTTGGTACCGATACCATGATAACCTATTCTTGTCCATTGCCTTCCGCATTGACCTCTATAAAAGTCAATCATAGTAGAGATTTTTAGTTTGTTTTGTTCATTTCACCTTATACAATTTCTTGTATTAGGAATTTGTTAGTTTTCGCATACCCCTGAGGGGTCAGAGCGCAGGGTCAGCCATCGTACAGCTCTCCTGGAACAATTGCAGGTTTAGGGCCTTGCTTAAGGGCCCAGCAGAGTGACATCTCTTATGGCAGTAATGGGGATTCAAACCAGCAACCTTCCAGATACCAGCACAGATCCTTAGTCTCGGAGCAACCACTCCACCCATAGTGATCAGGAGATAACCCTGATTGTTTTTTTTTTTTTTAATTTATTTTTATGGTTACCTAAATTTAATTGTAATATAGCATCTACCGTATATACTCAGGTATAAGTTGGGTCTTGAAACCAGAAAAATCGATCATAAATTCAGACCCCAACTTATACGCCAGTTCAAAAATGCGACATTAAAATTTTTTTTTAACATCTTCTTGTCTCCTCCAATCTCGCACCAGTTTCTCAGACACATTGAAGTTTGTTGCAGCAGCGTAGTTACCAATTTCTTTCGCTACTTCAACGACGTTTAATTTAAAACCAGTTTCATATTTTCTTCTGATTGAACGCTCCATCGTAGATAAGGGTTGCTCTTATGATAAAGGTGTATGAGGGTGTGAGATACAAAAAAAACACAAAACAGTGCAAACGTTGCTTTGGAATAGTTCGGGTATTACTGTGTGGTCACATAGAAAATAAAAGGCAGTGTGCTCCGCGGCTACTCTCTCAGGAGGACGTTAGCATGTCATAATCTCTTGGACTAATTGCGTGAGTTTTCCGCATTTGAGTTATATAACCGACACTATAAAATACCAGTAATTATACGGTAAAATCAAGTCCCAATTTATCAGCGAGTATATATGGTATTTCTTTGACATTGTGTAAAGCGCTTGGAGTTACAGCCTGTGTATGAAAAGGTGCTATAGAAATAAATGTTGTTTTTTAACTGTTTGAGAGACAATCAATAAATATAAGTGAGTGCTATCCTACACTGCATCTTCAAGGCAGCAGAGACTTAGAAGATGTGATGTTAACTATGTTATCAAAATCTGATGGGATAATACAAGGTCTTCTGTGTTTTTATCCATCCATCCATCCATTATCCAACCCACTATATCTTAACTACAGGGTCACAGGGATCTGCTGGAGCCAATCCCAGCCAACACAGTGCGCAAGGCAGGAGACAAATCCCGGGCAGGGCGTCAACCCACCGCAGCTGTGTTTTTATACATACATACATATAAAATGCAACAAACATTACCAAAAGTGGAATGTTTGATTGGATTGAGGGAAAAGTTACAATTAAGAGCTAGAAAATTTGAGAAGTGCAGCTTTGAAAAAAAGGGAAAAGGCAATGCTCAATCAAAATGAAACAATTCTGCAATAAAACACGCAAAATTAAGCTGAGAAGTGGCCAAGCAAATATTTTCAAGCAAAAAAGGCATGATGGGCAAATAAAAAGTGGTGAAGCTGAAGTAAATACTCCCAATACTTTTATCAAAATATATGCAGAACAAAGCATCATTACCCTACCTAGCTATGGGGTAGCCAATTAGCTTAGATTTACCACTTCCATGAGAAATCCAGAGTTGTTTTGTCTCTCCTAAGTGTTTTTTTTTTCAGGGTTTTTTCTGTAGAACATCAAAATTTAATGCTAACAGAGACTCCATTAAAATGATAATTTATTGTACAGTGTGGCTTTAGATTAATTGGGTCTTTAGAATGCAAAAGGCAATTAAAGTAAAAAGTAATCAAAATAATTTAATGGCACCACGCACTTTTTTAAATTGTCTAAATTTAGAGCATTACTGGAGAACAGCAAATATGTTTAGGTACTGTAGAACCTAAAGTATTAGTCTGTCTAAGACAGATTTCTAAAAGATACAGTATGATTACTATCCAAAACTAATAAATGAAGCCCATACATTTTATTTAGTTAACATTACACACTGGTATTGACTTTTTGAAGACAATGTATATAATATAAGACTGGTACAACTTTAGAGTAGCTTTAAGTGTTTGCTATCATGCATTTATTACTCACTTACAGTATTGCTATCTAACCATAAGGTCTTGTTACATATCAGTAAGTGACCAACATGTGCACAACAGAAAGCCCATATTTTAAAGTGTTATCATTGGTATTTTATATCTTATTAAGGACAAAAACAATGTTTGATTAGGTCTTCTTAAACAACAGTAACTGACTAATGGATGCACCAAAGCAGCCCCTGTTCTAAAGGGTTACCAAAAGACTACAGACTGCCAGCTTTCAAACATAACAGCTCTGAATCACACCCTGTCAGTCCTTGTACTTGTGTCTTTGGTGAATTAATATTAAGAAATGAACATTGTGGTGTATGGCTGGGGTCCTTGCCTGGCCAGGATGCCTCCACACTGGAAGGACCAGGGGTGGATGCATATCCAGAGCATTACCTACCCCGATAACACTAGATAGCAGACCCCGTAGGTTGCCGTGGTGCCTCAGACTCCCACAGCCATTTATGGGAGATGGAGTTGGATACAGCCCTGTTGGGTCCCATGGGCGCCACCAGGGGGTGCTGCAGCTACTGCTGAGCCCTGGAATGTAGCTTTTCTGCCACACCTGAAAGTGCTGCCAGAAATGCGTCAACGAGCACCTGGAGCACTTCCGGGTGCCTTATAAAAGAAGCCAGCAGGCATCACTCAGGGAGTCAGAGTCAGGAGGAGGGAGACAAAGCTTGCTGGGAGGAGTGGAGGAGAAAAAAGAAAGATAAAGAAAAGAAAAGAATTGTGCCTATTACAGTGTATACTTGTGGGAAACAGGGAAGACATTTCTCATAAAGGAAAAAAAAAAAAAAATAAAAACACTTGTGTGCCTTGAACTTGTGTCCCACGCCGGTCTGTGTCAGGTTGGAGCAGTGGTGCCCACCTGGTAGTCCACAACATGAACATAATTTCCCTCAGAAATGAAGTCAAACACCTGTCTTTAGATAAAATTCCTACATGTTAGTTTGAAAAATTCCTTGTATACAAGTTGTGCATCTTTACTAAACACAATTGCCTCTTATTCCTTTAAAACTGAAATTGTTAGGGCTTCACTAAAACAACTAGAAACATACTAGAAATAGATAAATAATATAAAGTGCAAAGAATGTAAACATGTACTTGTAATGTAAGAGTGACTGTGGGTGGTCTTTGTTAATCATTATACAGTAAGTGTTTAGTAGTATTCAGTTCTTGTGTGGTTCTGGGGTAGAAACTGTTCTTAAATCTGTTTTCCACGATTGGATGGACCTGAACTGCCTACCAGAGGTCAGCAACTCAAACAGGTGATGTCTGGGGTTGGAAGGGTCTTTCATGATGTTGGCTGCTCTGTTGAGGCAGTGAGAGCCGAAGAGTTCCTCCAAAGAGGACAGTGTACAGCCAATAATTATCTGGGCAGAGTTTATGATCCTCTGAAGGGCTCTCCTGTCTGTCAATGAGTTGATGGCATACCACGTAGAAATACAGTTTGACAGCACACTCTCAATGGAGCAGCAGTAAAAGGACACCAACAGGTTCTCCTTCAGTTTTTTTCACCTTAGGATCCTCAGGAAGTAAAGCCTCTGCTGAGCCTCCTTGACTGCCACTGGGGTGTTTATAGACTAGGAGAGATCTTCTGCAACATGTACACCTAGAATTTCTTTCTACACTGTCTAAATTGATGTATATTGAGTTGTGGTTTGTGTTGTGCCTCTGGAGGTCTATTATGAGTTCTATTGTTTTGGTAGAGTTCAGGGTGAGGTTGTGCTCAGTGCACTGTGCAGTCAGTCTTTGGACCTGACTCCCATAGGCGGTCTCATCTCCTCCTGAAATTAGTTCTACCACACTCGTGTCATCCACAAACTTAATGATGGTATTGGTAGAATGGAAAGGTACACAGTCATAGGGCTGGTGTTAAATGTGAGAGTGAAGGAGAAGTAGGTGCCTAATCTAACCATCTGAGGTGGTTAGTCAGAATGCATTTTAGTGCTGGAATCAAATATGGCGGGGATGAAATTTACATTCACAATATTCATTTTCATGTGTACACTGGTGAAACTCAGCTAACTTAATCAATATTGATACATACTTGCTTTTGTTTACTAGCTTATGAGAATCCTGTTGATTATTGTTTATTATTACTACTAAAGCTCCAGTAAAGAGTTCAGCTCAGAATATGTGATGCTTTGGTGACATGTAATGTGTCTGGAAGATTGAAAGTGTTTTTTGAGTGGCAAAGATATTTAAAGGGAATTCATTTTGGGGTCTGCAAAAACATATCTGGGGCTATTTAGCAGATACATTGGACTCCTTTTTAATCTTTCTTCATGATAATAGGAAGAAACAAGAATAAAATGTATGAAGTGAAAACCAGAAATCCTCTCCTTAATTTACTGGTTCTGAAATGCAGTTCACAGGACTTTTCGTTCCAAAAAAAGTCATAATCAGGGAGTCTTTTTTACCCCAAATCAGAACAAAACAGAAATATCAAACATCAAATACTAACATAACTCAAACAATGACACACAAAAGTAGTGATGAAAAACCGTAACACAATAGAAATAAAAAATGGACGCATTGAAACAAAAGCAAAAACACAACATTAATCAACAATGCATTCCTGACAACATGAAACAGTGAATGAGTGAAAATGAGTTTTCTTTAAATAAACAAATGTTGTACATATTTACTGTAAATGATTGAAAAATGTGCCAATACTAAGGCAATAATGACAAGGCTAATGTCAACATAGTTGGCACATTTCTATACTTTTTGTCTCTAACTTAAAACTATTACAACAGGCAGGAAAGAAAACCAGAAAAGGCAGTTCATTGTAAGTATCAAGTGAACCAGACTATCATGGAACTTTATTGTCGCCCTGTCCATATTGCTTGATTACTGCCCCTCAGTTATTTGAAACCATGATGACAAAAATGATAACCTGAAACAAAAAATACAACTGTATGCACCAGGGTTTCAAATTGCCACATAATCTTCTAAATAGTAAATTTAAAATATCTTTTGATACATAAAGACATAAATATCTTATTTACACGACTGAGCTTGTCAGTGTCTATATTCTATAGCATACATAATAATCCAAATTTAAAACTTTGTAAAATTTTCCAGAATAACTAAAACTACTGTTGGGGGCAGACCCTTTCGCTATATGATCCTAAACACTGGAATGCTTTACTTACCAAAATTAAATTGATTACAACATTTAAATCATGCTTGGAAATTCAATATTCTAGCATGCTCTTGAATGTGCTGTGACAGAAAACTGCTCACATTGCCTGTTAATAAATATGACTCTTATGGACTCTTTTCCATTGTCTTCTCTGTGTCATAACATCTAACGTCACTACAATTTTGACCAGGTTAATCCTCTGGACCTTAGAATGGATGTTTTATTTCCCCTGATAGACACAACATCAAGCATGTGTTGCATTACACACAAATAAACGATATTTGTCTGTAAAACTGGAAAGGGCTAGATGACCAGACGGTAAATGGCAGATTATATATGTGGTGGATGCAATTAAGTTTTTCTTTTTTCATTTGCCAGCCATTCTTAGATTATTATTTTTCATTTATTTATAGATATGAAGGTCTGCTAAGAATGTTTTATAACATCTATTCATGCAGATATAAAAAAAATCCATTGATGTACAGGGTGAGGCAGAAAGGACGGACGTTTTTTACAAAATCACAAAATTGTTAATTTTTTCTTACAAAGAAATTTATTGAAAGATTTGAGTTCATATTGAAATAGCATTTGACAAAATCAAGTGTGGAAAACAACATCTCCCATGTGGTGTCCGTTATCACTGATGCATTTCTGAAGGTGTTCATGGAAGTTGGCCTCCACTCTTTTCAACATCGCTCTGTTGATTTGGGCGACTTCCACGCGAATGGCTTCCTTCAGTTCCTCCAATGTACGGGGCTTATGCTCATATACATGTGCCTTGAGGTGACCCCACAAGAAATAATCACACATGGATAAGTCAGGGGACCGAGGAGGCCAATGAATCTCACCAAACCTGGAAAAGAGGTGACCAGGGAAGAGAGGGTGAATAACATCCATTGATGCTCTAGCTGTGTGGGCTGTCGCCCTATCCTGTTGAAACCACGCATGCCGGATGGGAATACGTTTTCGTCGTAATTCAGGTAAAAAGAAGTTGTTTATCATCTCGATATAGCGCTCCGAACGATTACTGAGGCCAAGTTCAGAAGAATGCTTCTGAGTAGATCGACTTGGACTGCACAGCAGGGCTAGTTGTACGCTTTCCACATTTTCAGGGGTACGTGCCGTTCGTGTAGCCCCCAGCAGTCTTTTGTTCATTAGTGTACCTTGTGTACAAAGTGCTTTAACCCAACGTAGGATAGTGTTACGAGTGGGAACAGCTTTATTTCTGTGGATATTGAAATGGCAATGAAACTCACAGCGAACTGCGGTAATAGATTGGTTATTGGTCATACGCAAAAACGCGGTGTTCTATTGTCCACGGCTCCATGGCTTCAACTAAAAAGAAAATAAAAAAATGCTAAGACTTCGCAAACCTAACGCCACCTACCGTACGTCTATCACTCCACCTAGTGGTGAGTTCTAGCCATTTCAAAGACGTCAGTCCTTTCTGCCTCACCCTGTATGTATATATGCATTACAGGGACGTTCCTACAGTAAGTACAGGAGAATATAAACAAGGCTAACTTTGCTACCCATCTAAAACAGGTTGAAATCTAAATAATTAATGTAGACTTCAGCGATAACATTTGCATCTACTGGAATGTATTTTGTAAAGCATGTACTAATAAAATGTATTGTATCTGTCATTCCAACAGATGGTGCATTACCATCATCTGTAGCAATAAAATGCATTACTACAAATGTTTGTGGTGCACCATCTGTTAGCATGACAAATGCAATGCAAATGTCTAAGTTATGTGCCACTTGGTATGGCATTCGTAAAAGAACTGTTAATGTTTGTGATGTATCACCTATTTCAACGACATATTCAATGTATTTTATCACTAAAAATGTTTGTAATACACCATTGTTTGGAACAATAGATACATAACAATCAAATGGATGCACAGACACATGCACAGACACAGCCTTTTATTATGGTGGTTGTTTACTGTAATCTGGGCACAAATCAACAGTCACCAACAAATAAAGCCCAAGTTCCTGCCATCTACTACATCCATTTTAAGAAGATGTCAGAGGAATATGTATCAAGCAGCATCATCAAAATCTCTGTTTATAAAGAAACATATGACGCCATCCAAAATCTTTACCAGATTTCAAGCTAAGTTTCGGAAAGAATGTTTGCCTTATTGAAGGACATACCTTTGGGACAATTAATTGAGAGAAGGAGAAGATCACATCAAAAATGAATCTCACACTCAGAGGCAATTGCCGGATGACCATTCAAACACTGTCAGGAGGCGATGGGAATTAGTGGGGTAAAACTGCGAAGAAAGAGTTGAAATTCAGCAAAGTGGCCACAAAATTGCTCCAAAAACACCTGGCATTAGAGCATGTGGAAAGATGTGCAGTGACCATTATTTGGTTTCTTCAACCTTATGAGAAAGAAGGCATTTCCACAGGGCAAGCGATACCAAGACAAAGCAAAGTCAAAGCAGCTGTTCGAAAGTTGGGCTGACTAGCACCCAAAACATGACATTGAGAGTAAGAAACTGCCAGATCGTTGTCACAAATACATTGATGTCTATGCAAAAAGTATCATGTATGATGTTTCCATTGTGCTTTTAGTATAACGTTTACAGTTAAATTCTTGATATATTTGAATGTCTCTTGTACATATTGCACGGGGTTCTTAAGTCTTGCTGCATTTTATTTTAACTATATTATATTTGTAAATTTGTAGAAGGCTACGTCTTTGTTAATGGAGGAATAAGGAAAACAACCAATAATTTAGTATAGATTATCACAACTTGGTGAAGGATGGAACAAATATTTTTATTGCCTGATGTTAAAAATGTCATCTTTACAGTATTTATACACTTGTTCAAACTGATCATTTAGAGTATTACTTGTATATGCTTAAAAGACTGTAGTAAGAGAAATGAAGTACCACTTTCACAATGTTGTTATTGACGCAATAAAATAGATTACATTTAAACTCCCCGCTCTCATTCATATATTTATTCTGCAACATCCTAACCAAGAAAACACCATCCTTACTTATACAAATGACAATTTTCTCTGCATTTTCTTGTAGTCCATTCCCTGTCCATGTTTTGAGAGCAAAGCATTGAGGGGGAAGGGGCAGGCACTGAATAATGAAAAGATAGCATTTCAATTAATGTACTTTAACGTGTTCTTTAAACTCAAAAATGAACAGTTCATTTGATAGTTTTTGCTTCAACAACTCAATAACTTGAGTAAGCCACACAAAATTAATCACTTTAATTTACTGTGATATAATGTAATGAAGCATTACAAGAATGTCTTCGATCTGGCCATTGAGCTTCACACACAGCCTGCTATCACCTAATTTATTTGGAATATATTTAGTGAGTGTTTATAAGAACTGCATGTCCTTTCACCAGAGGAGCTGATCAGAGACCATCAATTGAATCAGGTCAGCCAAGATTTACTGACTTCTTTTTAAACAATCAATGCTAATGGTCCGTTTTAAAGTCTTGGTTATAACAGCTGATGTATGATGAGCCTCCAATACAGCAGAAATTATCATTCTGTCCGATACTTATTAATTTACATTGTGGCTATTTTAAAAACAGCACATTATCAGAAGAGCTGTTATAACATTAATCGGGTTAGGGTTACGTCAATAAAAAGGAGTACTGTATCTGTAAAGTACAATTAAAAATACCTCTGTGGTGATGCTATGTGATTTTATGATTGAGAGGATATTTTCTGTGTTTATGTAGCAACACTATGAAGACTCCACTGTGCACACAAGACAACAATTTGGAAAACAGGGGGCAAAAAACCATCAGACATATACCTGAACGGTTCAAAGTAGGCATTCTGCATAATTATTTTTTTTTCTTCTGTCATATTGATAGATTAACAAAAACAAATATATATGGAAAGAGGAGATAATCAATAAAGGAGGCTACAACACAAATTAAAAGACATAACTCCTAACTCCATCTGTGGTATTGAAAAAATAAAACAGACTACCGTACATCATTACCAGATAATCATACTTCATTTGTCTGCCATTCATTGCATTTTATTCACATAAATTTTATTGACACAAAGACCAAGTGTGCTTAGATAATCTAGAGGTCTGATTTTATTTGTTTAATAATTTGGTTACACTCAATGGCTGTTAGCTCTGATGTCTCACAGCTCCATAGTTCACCTTTTAAATATCAGCCAGGTTGTTGTCTCCTTAAGAGTTTGCATGTTTTTCTTCATAATAGGTTATCTTTTGACATGCACTGTGATAGAGACTATACATTTCTTCATAAAAATAGCAGGTGCTCCATAAAAAATACAAAATTTTATTATATTTGTATTTACTGTTATATATTTTACAGATAGATAGATAGATAGATAGATAGATAGATAGATAGATAGATAGATAGATAGATAGATAGATAGATAACTACAACTAAATACTCTGGATTACACATCTTTATGATGGCTATAAATACAGGTGCTGGTCATAAAATTAGAATATCATGACAAAGTTGATTTATTTCAGTAATTCCATTCAAAAACTGAAACTTGTATATTAGATTCATTCATTACACACAGACTGATGTATTTCAAATGTTTATTTCTTTTAATGTTGATGATTATAACTGACAACTAATGTAAGTCCCAAATTCAGTATCTTGGAAAATTAGAATATCAATTAAGACCAATGCAAAAAAAGGATTTTTAGAAATGTTGGCCAACTGAAAGGTATGAACATGAAAAGTATGAGCATGTACAGCACTCAATATTTAGTTGGGGCTCCAACATAAATCAACTTTGTCATGATATTCTAATTTTATGACCAGCACCTGTAAAATAGATTTGGTAGATATTTAGTCTAAATTGGGGATGCATATAGATTCTCAATATCATGCATGTAAACCTTAGCACCAGTTCTGAGTTGGAATGTGAATATTGTGGATCACAGAACGGTAAGATCAAAAAAGTCTATCTATCTATCTATCTATCTATCTATCTATCTATCTATCTATCTATCTATCTATCTATCTATCTATCTATCTATCTATCTATCTGTCTGTCTGTCTGTCTGTCTGTCTGTCTGTCTGTCTGTCTGTCTGTCTGTCTGTCTGTCTGTCTGTCTGTCTGTCTGTCTGTCCAATATTCAGTATATTATGCACAAAACCAGCTCCTTCCTCCATGACACTTAGTATAAATGTTTGTTATGTGTTATGCAGAGAATCATAAAGTGGGAGCTACATACAAATATCACTACAATGATGAGGATTGGAAAGTTAAAAAAGCATTTTTAGGCTTAGGTTTAAAAAGCATTTTTAGGTAAATATTTAAAATATACCCAATTTAAGGCAATTGTAAATATATACCAGAATATGTACTATATGTAGCAAAGAGGCAGCAATACAGGTGACATTTTTCCAGAGATCATTATCTTTAATGTCACTTTAAGCTGTTCATCTTTTAAAAGACCTATACTGAAGTTGTTCTAAAACTACTTTGACTTCTTCTTGAAAGTTACATTTTGAATTTCGGCTAAGGACTTGTGAACCTGTATTATTAGTAAGTCACCCTCCTAATTTCCAATATGTTCATACAAGTCAAGCAACTATCATGCACAATGCATGCTGATTCTAAAGTCATATATTGCAAAGGCATCAGTTAACTCCAAACAGATAAAGGGCAGGAGTTGTAATTCCAAAGTAGTGGAGGTGTTATTTTGGAAAAAAAAACTATCTCTCTATCCAGATTATTGTACGTGAGTATTTCTGACTGACTGTTGTGAGCCATGCTCAATGCTGGCAGCATCACAGTAGACTTAATGCCGACATTTGTTTAAGTGCACACATGTATAATGCATTTGCTCATACAAGCCCACTTTACATGTATACATATGTTGAGTCATAGAAAATGAACACCAAACAGCTGGACACACTTATGTACTGACTCAGATAAACTCTCGCATAATGGAGGACATTTTTTCTTTACTTCTTTTTGCCTCACAGGCAACATTTGAGTTTGACTCAATAGCACCCTCTAGAGACCACAACTGTCATATGCAGTGCCAGACATGCTTACTAACCTACCCATAAACATTGTTGCATAAAGAACTGAATTAATATATTTATTTATTAACTGCTTTAATTAATCATTAACTGCTTGTGTTCGTTTGCATTGATACTATTTGATTAAATTATTTAATTATTGAGAAGGGAATTTTAAATGCTCACAGTTTATGAAAAACTAGATCAGCTCACTTGTCGAAGATGGATATTAGAAATAAAATTTTAAAAAATTTTATATTTTATATCTGTTGCCCTATGGGCACCCTCAACGTTCCTCCTACGCCTTTTGTCAGTATCCTCAGCTGTCTCATCCTATCTTGCCTCAAGTGTTCCTGAAAAGCCAGCTCCTCAGACTCTGCCATTTGGTGTCTTGTTTGCACTCCTGTCCACCAATGGGAGAAAGCTACCCACTACCTGCTATAAACACATCATTTGTATTCTTACAAATAATTCCTGGCTTTGAAGGAGACTCTCCACATGCCTCCCATGCCTTGACTCCTCCTTGTGTATCTTAACCTTTCTTGCCCAGCATATTCTCTGTCAATTGTGTGACAAAAACCAAACTGACCAATCAGACCAAGCCAAAATGTCCATTGCTCTGGGGGACCAGACACACATATGCACACACAGACAGTACCATTAATTTAGTAGACAGATCATAAAACATGGCATACAGGACTTAAGGGGTCTAATCTATAGATGCATTAGTGCTAAATTTTCAAAGTATTCATGCATTCACATTAAGGAAATGGAAGGCAAACATTTCACCCTTAATTTTGAGTTTTCAGTTTGTGTAGCTGTTCTCTTTTCTTTCCTTTGAAACACAGGGTTCATAACATAAAATAACATAAAATACAGTATTTCCATAAGTCACGGTTATGATAAGTGAAGATTTGCAACCTGATTTTAAGAACATGGCTTCCATTCATAATGCAGAACTCATTTGGTATGTCATTCTAAGTTCTTACCAGATGTTTGGCTACAGGACAAAATGACTCGCTGTAGTTTTCTTCAGGCTATTCTATACAGTATGTGCCAAAACGTAATACTACATTCACAGTTTCTGGTGTCATGTCTGCCTAGTGCAGTTTACGTGTTATGTATACTGTAAATCACATAAGAACTTCACTTTCTTCTACGTTCTAGTTAAAAAAAAATTGAGTTGCAAGGCTAAATTATTTTTATTAAATCAACTTAAATAATATGAAGAGCTGGAATGACATTGAGGTGATAGTACATGGTCACTAACTGTGGAAGGTGGAGAGTGGTGTGATTCCAAAGAGGAATGTTAGAAGGGGTTTGTACAGAGATATCTCTATAAGGGAAAGGGTGTGGAGACAACATGAGAAAACATGGCTAAGTTTAACTGAAGGATCACACCTTCAGGAACATCAAGGATCTCTAAAGTGGTGTCTATTCTGATATAACTTTGGCAGAAGTAGGGATGTTGTTAACCTCAGATGTAGTTCCTAGGCTTAAAAGAAAATGACCACAAAAGAGGGATTGGAATTTCCTTGTGGTAACTATGAATCTGAAGTTGACAGGAGTGTTGGAGTGAAGGCTCAACTGGTGGAAGGACAAGTAACAAACAGGGGAGAAGAGAGAGAAAGAGAGGTGGGAGCTTAAACAGATGTTATGGACACTGTGTATACAAAAGTGTCCATAAGGAATGCTGAAAGACTTTCTAGGGCCTGAAGATGAAAGTATGAAAAGGAGCAAACAAGCTTGTGGTCACAGGGCAGGCAAAATGGTCTAAATACCAAAGAAACTATCAAAAAACACTAAACCAAAAGACGTTATCAACAAAGAAGATCAAAAAACAGAAACTCTGACTTGTAATTCTTCCTGTAACTACCCATTGTTTCCCTCTCGACTGGGGTTCACATTCCCGTTTTGTTCATTTTTTGATTCTTTTGTTTACGTTAATATTGTTGATTATTTAGTTTTGGTGTGTCTATGTAACTTATACTACGTTCCATGTATTCTATGAGTGGTACCCCAAGAGGCAAGTCCATTTGCCCATTACCATCATGGGACTGTCGACAACCATATAAAGGGTGAGGAAAACCCAGAGCCCCTTGTGGTTCATTGAATATGCTATATATAAAATTATATATAAAAGAAACTGTGTTTGCCCACTACTAGTGAGTTTCCCCCACTCTAGTGGCCATTTTGAGGTATCTTGGGTCTTTTTTAAAGACCTAATAACATTTTGGTGCATCTGAGTACCTCTACAAAATTTTTGTTATGCAATCAAATACTAGGATGCACTGTGCCACCATCTTAGCAGCAGGAAGTTGCCACATGTCATGACACTTGTAGTCCCGTGTTCTATGAATATATGGTTATTCTGGGTGGGTTGGGGGAACACCACCTGGGCCTCCTTCTAGCACAAGTCAATCTGGTGATTAGTATTATTCTAATTTGAGGAGTTTGTGCCGATAGATAGATAGATAGATAGATAGATAGATAGATAGATAGATAGATAGATAGATAGATAGATAGATAGATAGATAGATAGATAGATAGATAGATAGATAGATAGATAGATAGATAGATAGATACTTTATTAATCCCAAGGGGAAATTCACATACTCCAGCAGCAGCATACTGATACAAAAAAACAATATTAAATTAAAGATTGATAATAATGAAGGTAAAAACAGACACTATAAATAGCCCATCCATTAATTTCTAAATCCATTGTGATATGTGAGTAGCTGCCTTGCACCCCAAAACACGATGCTGAGTATCAGTATTTTAGCAAAACCAGCTTTATTCAGCGTGAAACAGGAACAGCACAGTTATTTATTGTAGCGGGATCTACCACTCTCCTATACACAGACACAGCAATCAGGCAGGGTCATGGCCAGGTTAATGGCCCAGTAATACTGTTCCCTGAATTTACAATATTCCTTGCATTACCCATTGACAGCAGGTGCTCATAGTGCGACTGCAATCTTTTTGGATTTGTTTTAGGATCGGTTGCCCCGGCGACCAATATGCTGTATTCCACAGACACGGTGATCACACTTCGGGATGCTCTTCGGTGTGTTGTCCCATTGGGGGGGAGCCCCAAAACAGTTTAGAAACCTTAAACCAGGGGTCCTCCACTACCGGGCTGCAGCCGTCTGACAGCTGGGCCGCGAGAGAACTGCTGGCAACGAAGACTCACTCAGACTTTTCAGAACGCTTGGCGGCGGGGCTTTGCAGCGGCACAGAGAGAGGAGAGAGACCGAGGTGAGAGAGTATTACAACAAAGTATTTTTATGGTCCCGACAGTTTCCCCATATGACATGAGTCTATAGAAATCGTGTTACTACGAAGTACATTCAGCAGATACTTTCATTACAACAAAGTGACCTTGAAATGCTTGAATGAATCATCCACAGAGCAGTTAGTTCTGTGGTCGCAGCTCAGTTGAGCACATTTGCACAACGATCCCCAAACAGAAACATTGTAAAAAAAATTTCTTTCTTCGAACTTTCCTCATACTGTTTTTTTGCTGCTTTTGTTTTCTGTGGTTTTCAGTGATACCTTTTGCTTATTGCTTGTCAACATTTGAAAAACATCCATTGGAATTTAACTCATTGTCACCCTCCTATAGAAACGGCAGACACGAAAAAACAATAACAGTGTTAATGTTTGTGATGTGCAATCTGTTGGAATGACAAATGCAATGCATATGTCTTTGTTATATGCAAAAAAAGAAGAAAAATCTCGGGTTGCAAACGTATGTGAACTGCTGCATTTGAAGACAGTTTTTATGTGGTTCAGTGATGCTCGTTCAAGAAACATTCCTATTAATGCGGCACTCATTCAAGAAAATGTGAGGTTTCCAAAAGAGTTCAGAAACCTCACAATATGAACTGGAATTCAGGCATTAGGGCATCCCACCTTTACCCACTCTGCAGACTCAGTATCCAGCCAGGCTGGAGGAGTGCTGGAGGAGCCTGAGGAAGAAAATCTGAGGTAGCGGTGGAGCAAAAGCACGTGGGGCAGAGGCAGAAGATACCCATTGTTCAAGTTGGCAGATAAAGCGGCTGCATTCAAAGCCAATCTTGATTTATGGGGCCGACAATTGAACATTGGGATTTTTGATATGTTTCAAACGTTAGCAGAGGTTGTTAAAGATACCAAGCCAGGGCCTTCTTTCTCCCAGTTGGTGTATGATCACCTATCTCAGCTTTCAATAGAGTTTGAGCATTATTCCCAACCACAAAAGACCCCCGAAATGGGAAGGAATGGATCTGTGACCTATTTTTGAGTAAGCCAGGTGAATCAATGTTGTCTGTGCTTGAAGAGGATCAACTGCTTGAGGCTGCAAATGATGGTGGCCTTAAAAGTACAGTATGTCTAAGACAACTTCAAATCTCCATGAGTTTTGGATTAAAGTCAAGGCGGAATATCCTGAGGTTGCCAAAAAAGCACTGAAAAGTCTGCTTCCATTTCCAACATCCTATCTTTGTAAGGCAGTGTTTTCTGCAGTGTCAGCAACCAAAACGAGATTACGGAGTAGACTGAACATAAGCAACACACTTTGTGTGTTACTGTCTTCCATCATCCCACATGGGATCGTCTGGTTGCAGGAACACAAGCTCAGGGCTCCCACTGATTCGGCATTATGGTAAGTTGTATAATTTCTATTATGATATTATAACTTAATAATAATAGAAATGTAATGTAAATTGTGTATAAAACTGCCCTACGAACCCACCCAAATCCTCAAATACCCCAGTAAAGTGGTCCATCTGTCAAAAAGGTTGGGGATCACTGCCTTAAGCCACTTATTCTGAATTAAGGTAACAGAAAGCAATAGGCTATTCCATCAGAATCTGGCACAAGGCAAGAATCAAACCCAGACATTCAAACATCATTTTCATATACACACTTCCACTTATACATATGGAATCAAATTACCACCACCAAATCACAACTTAACGCACATATTGTTTGGATGTTGGAAGAAAATTCAGCAGATGCAGAAAGAGAACATGCAAACACCACACAGTCATTGACAAGACAAGGATTTAAACCCAGACTCTTCAAAACTGTAAGGAAGCAATAATGCCATTATATCGTTCTGTCGCCCACTACTACTACATCATTCGCAAACCTGCTTAATCCAGTTCAGGCTCATGGGTGGCTATAGCTTATTCTGGCAGCATCACTTACAACACAGAAGCCCCTGGGTCCCCGAGCCATTATTACTAGTGCTTTTCAAAAATATATACAGCTACATGGTACGTCCTGGTTGCTTAGCCTGAAGTGCAACTTTAAAGTGGATCGTGAGTTGCAGCTATGGCAACACACTGTGATAGCACTTGATGTGAAAGGAACTATAACTTGACTATGTGACTGACAGCACAAAATTGGTTAAACATTGATAAAAAGAGAAGCTAGAGAAAAGTTCAAAAGAACAAGCTAAAACCATTCACTAGAGAGCTCGTGGCTGCAAGTCAGAGCACTGCAAAGCTAAGACTGTCTTGCTGTATTTTTAAGTTAGTGCTTCTATTTAATGTTCAACAGGTTAATACCACAAAATTTGCCAATGAACTAAATGCCCCCTTAACTTTCACTGACACGTCTATATTAAATTTTTCCAGATGGGCCACCCCGGGTAGAGATGAAACACTCACCTAATGTATTCTGACTGATGAAGAAAGACAACATGAGCAATGATGATAATTTGAAGAGATGTGCTAAAAATGGCCAAACTTACCTGGCAATTACTGCAACATGAAAAATGTAATTCTTTAGTGATTTAAAGCAGACTGCCTTGTAATTTTTCTTAACTATCTACTATTCCTATAAAAATTAAGGTGATCTACATGTTTATTAACATCTGCTAACAGCTTGATGCAAATGCCATAAAAATATTCTCTCAAATGCATAGAATTACAGAAGAATTAATAACTTAATAAGGCAGCTGGGCTGTTTCAGTCCCTTATAGTCCCAGATATCTTTCCAATCACATACTTAATTATTTAAATAAATCTGACAAGGTCATCCTCATAATGAAGAGCGGCCTTTGAAGTTTTACCCAGTTTGGATTTGAAGGAGCTCATGTATCTCTGGTTCAAAGTCATTTAAAAATATGTAATGTGTGTACGCTTCTGGAATTTGGATCTTTCTAAACTTAAAGTTATACTTCATCAAGATATCTGACAAGTGAGGGATGATTTAAAGTGCAGAGCGTGAAGTTAGTGCATCAGCATTAATGCTTAATTATCTTTGCAACAGACTGCAATTTTTATACATCAAGGATTATAGAATGCGCCACGTTACTCTGTCAAGCTTTTTTTTCTTTACCTAAATCTCATTAGTTTTGCCCAATTTGTCGCTTCACTCTCTTTGCAATGTGTTCTGAAACAGAATTTGTATTACACTCATGAACAGGGATTATTTCTGGGGACAGTGCTAACTGTAATATTTGAATGATTCCTGTAATTGCTTTAGATTGCCAAATCAAACATAAATCACAAAAGACATCCCCGAAAATTCTAAAGATGTTGCCCTGCTGTTTACACATCTAAATAGACAATGCAGTAGATCATTGCGGTGCACTAAAACCAGAGAGTCAAAAAAATACTGCGCTGCCACAGATCAAAGGTCATGAAACACAGTTGTAGCAGAAAGAAAGAAATGTCTGAAACACCGAAGCAAAGCTGCCCTCAAGGCAATCTTTTTATACTCTGCAACAGAGGTAACACTGAATGAAACTATAATGAAGCCTGGAAACAGCAGTAAAATATTAAAGGCAGTGAGGGGATATGCATGGAAGATGACAGAAGACAAACAGAACTTGGGCCACCTCTACAATCTGTAGGATAAACCACAAATCAATAGAAGCTAACACTTTATTTGTGTCTCTTTTAAATGATGGATTTTTGTGATTGCTGGTTTAACAGTTAAGATAAGTGATAAAAATGTTAAAAGAAAGCTTGAATGTGTAGCTTTTGGTGTGGAGTATAAGTCATGAGTTCATGTGGTGACCCTGTATTTGATTTTCACACCATGATATTTGTCCTATTTTACTTGACCTGTGTCACCTGAAAAATTACTTCAATGATCAAAGTAAATAAAATTTTAATATCTTTGATTTTTATATATTTTGTTAATCCCTGAGAGGAGATTGTCTTTTCACATGACATTTGGGAGACAAAGTGCACGGTAAGCCATTGTTGAGCACCCCGGGAGCAATTTTCAGGTTAAGGGCCAACAGAGTAGGTTCCCTTCTGGCAGTAACAGGATTTGAACCCATAATTTATCAAATATTTTTATACACCTTGTTGGATTTTAACATTGGCAAAGAACTCCACATATGCAAACATCCATCCGTCTATTCAATTTGTAAATGCGCTTATCCAGAGCAAGGTCATGGGAGCAAGCATTGGGCAAAAGGTAAGAACAATCCCTGGACAGGGTGGCAGAAAATTGCACGGTGAATACACAGACACATAAACACACATTAGGGCCAATTTAGCAAAAAAAGTTCACCTAGCCTACATGTCTTTGTACTGTGTGAAGAAACCGGAGCACCCAGAGGAAACCCACATGGATACAGGGAAAACATGCAAACTCCAAATAGGGGAGGACCCAGGACATACCCTCCGTCTCCTTGTCGCGAGGAAGCAGCAATACCACTACCGTACCGTACCACTATCATACTGCCTGTATACAAACTTAAAGATAATAATAATAATAATTCTTTACATTTATATAGCACTTTCTCACTACTCAAGGCACTCTCCATGCAGGGAGGACCTGGGATGCAAACCCATGATCTCCTTACTGCAAGGCAGCAGCGCTACTACTATGCCAACTGTGTCAATGATGGCATTTAATTGAATTATTCTGGTTTCAGAAAGGGCAAACAATTATTATAGAAACCATAATCACTTTTTTTATTAAGTAATCTCATTTAATTAATTTAACGTTGCACTGCACTGCTGCCTCACAGCTCTAGGGTCATATTTTTGATTTCTGATGTTAGGTTAGTCGTTGACTCTATGTTGACTCAATATGAATGGGTGTAAGAGTGAGTGTTGGTTGCTTCGCATCTGTTACTTCCATAATTGGTTCTGACTGTCTGAAATTTTGAATTGAATAGATTTTAATTGAAAATACAGAAAGAACACAGACCTACCGCTATACACGAACATTGTTAGCTACTCCTTTAGTAAATGGTACAAGATGTAATGAGTTATGTAATTATGCATGTTTTTTGTATATGCAAAAGACTTCATTACATATTTCACATGACTTTGTCTGCTTGTACAGAGTATCTAGAATATATACTATGAGGCTTCCTCACCGGGAAACTATTGGAAGCACAGGGGGAAAATGGATCAGAAGAGGACTGAACATTTAAGATGCACCCAAATGTTTCCTGTTATGTTTTTAAAGAGATGACTGGAAGTATACCATAAGGGACATGCCCCAGAAGGGAGACTGGATACTTGTTGTGCCAAACCCAACTCAAGAATATAAGAGGGGAGATGAGTGAACCACCAATTCCATTTAAGTGGACCAAAGAGGATACCAAAGATACTGAAGGCATACAAACAGGCATTTTATAACTAAACTGTTCTTACCATTTCATTTAAGCATTGGCAATACCAAAAAGATGACATTTCTTCAGGCACCTCACTAAGAGACCTTAAAAGACTCATCTTTGCAAGCCTTGACAAACCTATGCATCAGTTATAACTTGGGCAGATGGACTTCTCTGAGCCCAGGAAGAGGACTTCAGTAGAACAGGAAAATGCAAGCACCATATTTAATATCCTCGCTACTCATCATTGGAAAGGATTGTTTGAGAAATAGGCAGAAGAAGGAAACCAGGGCCGTGACAGAAAGAAATGGATGGAGGATGAGAAAGAAGTATGCTTTGGAGGTAGTAGAGAGGTGGTGAAGTAGGCAGACTACACTAACAAACAAACATGGGTTCAAATGCCTGTAAATGTAGGATTTGAGAGGCAGCAGAGTTCTGTATACCATTTATCATTTTTGTACTTTAGCTCACTATTGTGATTCGTTAATTTAGTCAGGTTAACAACACACCATTTTGATAATATTGCCTCCTTGGCATCATTGTGGGTATGGAGAACCCTGTCAAAGCTTCCGTCTTCCACTACATGCTCTTGTTGCTGTATATATATTCTGATGTGTTTGTAGCCCCGCTGTGCTACACATCCTACTTCAACAGTGCCTTCACTGCCATGTCACCCAGTTGACCGTCCATCGGCCATAGAAAACCTATCACCACG
Source organism: Erpetoichthys calabaricus (assembly GCF_900747795.2). NCBI lineage: Eukaryota > Metazoa > Chordata > Cladistia > Polypteriformes > Polypteridae > Erpetoichthys > Erpetoichthys calabaricus. The sequence continues at coordinate 115,940,763 of NC_041397.2, forward strand.
ACAACGAGTTAGCTCACAGCTCTCTGTGCAAAGCGTATGTCAACCAGGGACCGATCACTGATACTTGGTATTTTAATTCAGGCAATGACCTGGCCCACTTTCTCTTTGTCCCCTCTCCTTTCAAGACAATCCGATCCCAATCCCGGATCCACAGCTGCGGGACCAACCTTAGGAGGAGAATTATCAGTGTCTGATCTGAAGGAGGAAGCCGAGGAGGAATAACTAATGAACTCACTGCTTGTTTGCTGTGTTTGTGTGTTATAGAGTGGTAGCTCCTGCCTCAATAAAAATGCTTGCTGTTCCTGTTTGAGGTTGTTAATAAAGACTGTGATTCAGCCTCATGTTTTAGGGGTATAGGGCTGTGACTCACGCATCACTATATATATATATATATACAGTGGAACCTCGGTTCACGAACGTCTCTGAACAAATACAAATTGGGTTACAACCAAAAAGTTTGCCAAACTTTTGCATCTGTTCACGACCACATACTTGGTATACGAACAAGCCAGTTTCCCTTTCGGTTTGTACGCACCGTTGATTTCCGCACGTGTTCAGTCTCTCCCTGTGCATTCCCTGTGCAGTGAGCGAGAGAGAAACAGCGTGAGAGAGACAGCGCGCAAGAGAGAGAGCGAGCGAGTGAGCGTGAGAGACACACACGCACGCACACAAGAGAGAGACACGCGCACACACAGGCAGCGCGAGAGTGAGGGGGCTGGCCGCATAAGGCCAAGAAGGCAGTTAAAGAATGCACCGGGCTTGTTTTTAAAGAGACTGATTTGAGCATTGTTTTAAACTCGTTGCATTTAATGAAGACTTTTTTCTATTGGATTTTAACCTCCACTTCACTTCTGTTTACAGCGATCGGTTCATAGCGTGCATTGTTACAATGTTACTTTTCTTAGTTGTTTATTAAATTACGGATTTTTCAAATGTTCATTTTTTTCCTTGTGCTTAAAACTCATTAAAAAAAAGTGTTTTTAGCGAGCGGTTTGTAGCACTATAGTGCGAACTCTTGCAATGTTAGTTTTCTCTGTTGTTCAAGGTTTTCTCAGTGTTATTCAATGTTTTTACATTTAGTTTACTATTACACTGTGCATTCTATGGTAGAATTAACTATATTTGTGCTTAAAAATCTTTAAAAAAAAATATATTTATATACAGTTCGTACGGTCTGGAACGGATTAATTGTATTTACATACAATCCTATGGGGGAAATTACTTCAGGTCACGACCAAATCAGGTTACGACTAGAGTTTTGGAACGAATTACAGTTGTGACCTGAGGTTCCACTGTATATTGTCATGCATACATGTCTGTGGATCACCCTCCAGGCTCATCTAAGGTAGGTAATTCCACCCTTGGTTGACTAGAGGCGCTTGCGCTAACCTTCTCCTCTTTTGTTCCCTCAGCAGTACTGAGAAGATGTCCAGGGAGGGTAACTGACTCCGCCCCTTCTGCTCCCATGCATTTAAAGCCTGCAGTAGCTGAAAGGACATGTTCAGTTTGGAACAGACTGCACGGCAGGACGGAGCTCCTTGCAACCTGATAAAATGTAACCTTTCTTATTTTGCTTTAGGTTTTGTTTTTGTTTGGGATGCATTAAACAAATAAGGACAACCTTTGGCATTTATCTGTGGGACTTGCAATGCTTCACTCAACCACTATATATATATATATATATATATATATATATATATATATATATATATATATATTGGTAAGAAAGGTGCTATATCCCAGCACAGACTTGACACGGGAGGCACGTATAAAATAAAAAGACTTTTACAGTATTTTTCTTCATCTGGAGGGCACGTCTTCCCCGTGAACCCCCCAGCCAGAACACAGTCCCAAGCACTACACACTAAAGTTAAAAACACTCCTCTCACTTTCACCACTCCTCCAGAGCTTTGTCCTCCTTCCACCAGACTCTGGCCATTGAGTGGTGGTTGCTGGCTCTTTTTATGGCCCACCCGGAAGTGCTCCAGGTGCTTGATCACCTGGTTCCGGTTGCACTACCGGGTGGGGCTGAAGATTAGTCCAGTTGGGCTCAGGGACCCATGCCGCGCCCCCTGGTGGCCACCCCAGACCCCAACAGGGCTATGGAGAACTCCATCTCCCATGAAGCCCTGCGAGAGACTGAGGCACCGTTCCAGCCCAGGGGGGCGGCCATCCAGCGTCCAGGGGAAGGTACTGCACCGTCCAGGACTGCTCCCACTGAATACACATCGTATCATACACATATATATATATATATATGAAAAAAATGAAAGAAATTACTTTGAATTTTGTGTTTTTCTTTATTGTATAGTATTTTATTTTTATACCTATAGTAAGCATAAATCTTTTTTCAGAATAACTCGTGTAATGAATAAATTGTTTAAAATGGGCAAAATCCAGGATATTCCAGGAAAGCATTGTCTACAAGCCAAAGAAAACATGACAAAGAAAGAAAAGAGATAAGAAAAATACTGTTGGAACCTTGCCAAAAACACATTTTTACATATTTTTACAACTGTATATACTACATACTGTTTGTTGCATATCAGCCATGACTTATTGTTAGTATTAGTTAATATTTTTGATGTGTGTTCTGTAATAATTATTGTCATTCTTGAAATGAACAAGCCATCCTTGAGCTGATCTACTCAGATGTGTACTGTATAAGAATACTTTAAAATTGATTTTAGTTAATAAAGAGTGACTTTTTGTCTGACTGATTGGGAATAATGCAAGCCACAAGAGGGAATTTCACTCTGATACAATACATCATTAAGTACTGTGTCAGGATTCTCTGGATCTGTGGATTCTTCAAAGCTTGTTCTAATTTTCTTACAATAAAGAGCTTGAAAGCCAAGAAAAGATGTGGCACTAAGGTCATCTGGACAGAATGAGACAAAGCAGTCTTCTTCAGACATGATGTCATATCGAGGCAGATGTCCCTGAATGAAGAATAAAGGGAGTAGGTCCAGTTGGAGGCAGTTCACTTCTCGCATTATTGAGTGCAAACTGGAACTGAACACAAGAACAGAAGATCCAGACAGTTTTTTTGCAGTGAGTGTGTTACAGAATTATTGTCTCAGAGGTCGATCACTTGCAATTCTAGAAATAACAGACATAATACTTTATATGGTGTGGAGAGACATAACATTAGCACTGAATGAAAGTAAAACAGAATGAGAGTTAGACAGACTAACCTCCTGCCTTAGAATTTGGCTACCATGTTAATTACAAACCAACGAGCCTTCAATATTGCAGTTTTCTATGTAGAATAATTATCCGTGGTGATGATAATCACTCACATGGAAATCTGTGATAATACATCTTTTTCTAATTTGAGTTACTTTGGAATGGAAGCCAAATACTGTATAAATAATGAATCCAAGAACAAAGAATCATAGTGTCTTTCGCCCTTTCAACATCTGTGTACAGGTTAGTTGGGGTTCATTTCGAGAACATGTCTGCTTAGTATTTACATCACTTTAGCTGAAGATTCACTTTATATTTACTTCTAAGTATTAAAGATTTCAGATCTTATGATCTGAACAACTTGGCATTTAATGAGTAGACAAATTAGAACATGTCATTAATCACAAGGAAGGAACTCTGCTTTGTTCCAACATTTTTTCTTTTAAAATTCCAACTACTGCTGATCATCAAGGGCCAATTAAGCCACTGGCTGACCAATTATTGTGATTTGTCTAATTATAATGCCTTTCATCCAGACTTTATATATCGTTACTATTTTGTTGAGTCATTAAGAGTTTAAAAAAACATAAATCACTATTATCAGTATGGTAACATGTGACTGACTGAAGGAGAGAGAGAGCATAAAAGAGAGAGTGAAAGAGAGAGAAATACTACATCTCTATATAAAAATACATATAAAAGACCCTAAGGAACTGAGCAAACAATAAGCCCAACTTTTGATTGTCTAGTAATGCCAGTAAATGTCTACAGAGGCTCTTGTTAAAGATTTAACTGAAACTATTTCACAGAGGTGAGTACAACTGACCATGGTATAAATGAATAATTTCTTTTAGAAATTATATATACAGTGGATTCAGGAAGTATTTAGAATCCTGTACGTTCTGCACATTTAATTGGATGGATTAGAAATGAGTACATTTGAGGGTCAGCTCAGGTTGGACAGTTGTGAGACAAAGTCAGAGAGGCGAGATGGCGTTGGTTTGGACATGTGCAGAGGAGAGATGCTGGGTATAATGGGAGAAGGATACTAAGGATAGAACTGCCAGGCAAGAGAAAAAGAGGAAGGCCTAAGAGAAGGTTTATGGATGTGGTGATAGAGAACATGCAGGTGATGGATGTAACAGAACAAGATGCAGAGGACAGAAAGATATGGAAGAAGATGATCCGCTGTGGCAACCCCTAACGGGAGCAGCCGAAAGAAGAAGAAGATAAAAAAAATATATACTGTATATATATATATATATATATATATATATATATATATATATTGTGGCAGGCAGCTGGGGGTCAGACCCAGCCGGAATGCCTGGAAGGACCGGGAGGCAGACTGCACATCACCGGGCCACGAGGAGGCAACCGCCCTGTTCAGTGTGGGGACCACGGGAATGGAGCATGGAGGCTCAACCCCATTGGGGCCCATGGCCACCGCCAGGGGGCACCCCAAGCTTCATAGAGCCCGGGATGTCTGCACTTCCGCCACACCTGGGAGTGCTGGTGGAGGAACTTCCAGGGACACCCAGAGTGCTTCCGGGTGTTCATGTGGCACTTCCGCCACACCACGAAGTGCCGCCGGAAGGACTTCAGCGAGCTCCTGGAGCACATCCGTGTGAATATAAAAGGGGCCGCCTTCCTATAGTCAAAGAGCCGGAGTCTGGTGGAAGAAGGCAACACTCGGGAGTGAGGAGGAAAGGCGGCCCAAGAAGAACCATTGAGAGGCCCACGAATAGAAGGGTGTTTGGTGCTGGAGCACTGTGTGTGTGTGGGACTTGTGTTTGAGAACCTTGTCTACAATAAACATATGTGTTTTTAGAACTGCCAGTGTCCGTCTGGTTGTGTCTGGGCCATAAACCACATTCCTTCAATGAAGATGTCTGTTCCACTTTAACACTTACTTTCACCATAAAATGCTTCTTCAGTAACAAGGAATAAAGCTTCAAAGACATGGAAATGATTTCTCTATTTAGATATGTTTAATAATCCTTGTGACAGGCTAACACCCATTTTTAGGAACATGCTGTGTGGATGGGACCAGAGTTTAAAACTGATACATTGATATTCTTTTATCAAAGTAAATTTTAAACTACCCTAATAAAACATTTTTTTATGATTCAGGTTAAAAGCTAAAACATATAGAAATAAATGGTAAATAATTGCATTTTTAACAAATATGTATGGTTTTAGTCAAGGACAGAAATATGATGTAATTTTTAAAATATTAATTACATAAATTGGGCTTGGTCTGATATAGATAAGTAATATTACAAATTTTGTATGGTATGTCTGTCAGCAAATAACATTACGCTTGATGTTATCATAACTGAAGGATGGTTTTCACCAACTCTTTGAAATGTCTCCCTGATCTGTACAGCCTAAGGCCAAATTAGCCATTCAAGGATAAAAAACACAACAGTTTTTGTAACAAATTTAGACTTATCTTATTCTGTATGTGGTATCATTCCTAACTGCATGTATTAACTGGCAATTTTTCCTACCAATATTCGTAGAGGTATTTTCTATATTATAAAAATACCGTATATGCCATTGTTTAGTATGTTATGTTTTTGTATTATGTTTTCTTTATTATATGTGAAAATGTATAGAGAACTTTGAGAAATGTACAATATGAAATAAATGTAACCTTTTGACTTGGGTGGTACAGCGGTAAGTGTGGCTATGTTTAAGCTCCAGGAGACTACATGTCATGAGTTTACCTGTTCTTTCCATGTGAGCGTGTTTTGGATTTGTGTCACATGTTAATTGGTGAATTGTTTGTGAATGTGCCCTGCAATGGCCTGGTCCTATTTATGGCTGATTTTTGTGCTACATGTATAGGCCCTGCCCTCGAGCTACAACATGAAATGTGACTAATTTTGTTCTGGAAACAGAAAAAAGAATTCATTTATTTATTTATTTTACATTTAACAACCACTAGGCTATAAACCATGATTAGGCTCATGTAAAAAAAATATTTATTTCATGATCTTCAAAACAGATCTGCTTAGAATACTACATAGATTATACTATTTTAAAATAACATAAAAATAATGACTTTACATTGTGTAAATAAAAATGAATTAACTTATTAATTTAATATTTCCTGCAAAAAAATTATATGGTCTATCCATCCATCCTGTTTTTCACGTTACTAAGTTATGATAAGCCGAGCCTGTTAAGGAGACAATTGCATGACAAAATAACTATATTGATATAATTACTAATCATTACAAATAACAATCTAAAAGCTAGGGGTATCAAGCACCATCATTTGTATACTAAAATATGGGCAAGGGTCCTTAAGACAGTTCAAAAAAAGAACTCAGACTTCATTCGATTTGATGCTTCTCCATTGAGCTTACATATCGCATTTTGCAGCTCAAGACAGTCTAACAAGCACCTTTTTATAAATGATAAAAACAAATGATTTTGGTTGCTTTTTCCCCAAAAGATTCTGGTTTCAATCACATTTTGTTATGGGCACTAGAGCTGAGAAGCACAGTGTCCAAGGGTTTTTAGCCTGCACTTATGAAACGGCTAGGTGTCAGCAAGCTTCTGCTCTCTACTATACTATATAAATCTTTGGAAGAGATGTTTAAATAATGAAAGAGGTAATTGAATGTGTAGAATATTTGTCTCTTCTCCAGTCACCTTGTACAGTTCCAAATTGTATGAGAGTTAATGCAGAAACTTTCTGCAAAATACATAAATACCATGTGCTTTATATACTGCCTACAGTACACGTATAATCACAAAGGAATGCACGCCATGCTAATGCACACATGCTTCCTCTGCAAAACTAGATCAGATATCACACATTGGGTGCCCCACATAATTACATTTCAGAACCAATTAACATAAATTTAATTAGATGAAAACCAATTGTATAGAACTGTCAATTTATAATCCTTTATCTGTGATCACACCGAGTGAGTGAAACCCATCTTTCTAATTTCCTCTCTTACTGATAGAGATGTAATTACATTGAGATTCACATTCTGTTGTGGTTTCTTTTTATTTTTTTCTGCCATGGCCCAGTCCTAGAACAAAACTCATATAAAAGTACAAGTTCAATAGAAAGACTGTTGCGTCTCCATTTTTTTTATACTCCTACTACACACAATAATTACTGTCTTACTCAAAAAATGGAAAAGGTAATAATGGAAAAAATTAAAATGTATGTAGATAATGAAGTTCAAGCAATACTCAAAATTTCAGAGTGGTCTGTGTATTCAGTAAAGTTTACACTCATATACATAACCTGCTTATGAAATATTGTTTCACATACATATATACTCAATGGACACTTTATTAGGTACACCTGTTCAACTGCGTGTTAACACCATTAACTAAGCAGCCAATCACATGGCAGCAACTCAATGCATTTAGACATGTAGAAATTGTCAAGGTGACCTGCTGAAGTTCAAACCAAACATCAGAATGGAGAAGAATGGTGACTTAAATGACTTTGAGCATGGTTGTTGGTGCCAGATGGGCTGGTCTGAGTATTTCAAAAACTGCTGATCTACTGTGATTTTCACACACAACCATCTCTAGGGTCTACAGAGAATGGTCTGAAAAAGGGAAATATTCAGTGAGCAGCAATTCTCTGGGCGAAAACACCTTGTTGATGCCAGAGGTCAGAGGAGAAAGTCTAGATTGGTTTGAACTGATAGAAAGGCAACAGTAACTCAAATGACCACTCATTACAACCAAGGTATACAGAAGAGAATCTTTGAATGCCCAACATGTCATACCTTGAAGCAAATGGGCTACAGCAGCAAGAGACCACAATGAGTGCCACTCCTGTCTGCTTAAAACAGGCAACTGAGGCTACAATTCACATGGGCTCATTAAAATTGGACAACGGAAGATTGGAAAAATCTTGCCTGGTCTGATGAATCTCGATTTCTGCTGCGACATTTGGATGGTAGGGTCAGAATTTGGCATCAATAACATGAAAGCATGAATCCATTCTGCCTTGTATCAACGGTTCAGGCTGGTGGTAGTGGTGTTAAGGTGTGGGAGATATTTTCTTGGCACAATTTGGGTCCCTTAGTACCAGCTTAACATTATTTAAATGGCACAGACCACCTCAGTATTGTTGCTGATCATGTCCATCCCTTTATGACTGCAGCATGCCCATCTTCTGATGTCTACTTTCAGCGGGATATCACACCTCGTCGCAAAACTCAACTCATCTCAAACTGGTTTTTTGAACATGACAATGAGTTCACTGTAATCAAATGGCTCCCACAATCATCAGATCTCAATCCAATAGAGCACATTTGGGATGTAGTAGAACAGGAGATTCGCATGATAGATGTGCAGCCAACGAATCTGCAGCAAATGTGTGATGCTATTATGTCAATTTGGACCAAAATCACTGGGGAATGGTTTCCAGCACCTTGTTGAATCTATGCAATGAAGAATTATGGCAGTTCTAAAGGCTAAAGAGGATTGAGCCCAGTACTAGCAAGACGTACCTAATAAAGTGGCTTGTGAGTGTATATTTTATTTCTACTTCTTCTTCTTCTAATTGTTATATTACATTTTTCATTATTATGCTATACCAGTCTGTGAGAAATTTATTTCATGGTGTAAGAGTAACACTGAGAACACTTTATTTCAATAGATTTTCAGGAAAACAAGGCAGAGCTCCTAATTAAATACTGATTTTTGTTTGTTTGTTATGCACCAAAACAGCAGTATCTTAAAGTTATAAAAAAAACACTACCACACCCTGTACCCTGGATAGTATGCAGGAGCACCACAACCACTGACCTACTCAGCTCTGGGATATGCAGTACTCTATAAACTTCCACCCTCCAAACTTCTGCACACTCCTACATTACAGGGTGAAGGTAAAGGCCAGAGCACTGAGAAGAACAAACAGACAGAGAAAAACAGCAAGAATCCCGCTGCAGTTGCATTCATTCTCTAAAATTCCAAGGTGTCCCTGGCTGAGCCTGACATGGCTTGTATGCTGAATGATTATTTAATGAGTCATGGACACTGTTCTAGTGGTGACCTGCAGCATGTCTGTTCATCTTTGTCTAAGTTTTGAAGAGATTTTAATTTGTTCAGATTAATTTTTAATCACAGGATAAGTTTGTTTGATGGCTGCGAACTTTGTAATGTGTTTTTAATGTTACGTCATGGTCTTTCTATGCTGACAAACCAAATTTCCCTCTTGGGACAATAAAATTGAATTGAACTGAGATTACAAGCTATGTCTAAAGCTATTATTAGTGTCATGAATGGTGGTTGTTGTCAATTTGCTACCATCGTGGCACTGACACAGTATTGTAAAAGGAACAATAGTCCATTCCACACAACATCGAACTGGGTTAATTTCTGAGGTGAATTACTCCCTGCAAAACACAATGTAAAAATTTGTAAACAAAATGCTATATTTATTCCTTGCTTAGGTGTAATCTGGTGACATATTGAAGGGCATCAGTGTTGAAAGCTAGTCTAGATGTTTACTGATAAAATGCTTTTTAGGGAACAGTAAGTTAAAATACAGACAGCAATAAGTAAAAAACAAAATATAAAGCAAATGATAAAAGGCAAGTAGGCAGCAATATGAGCCAAACTTCTTAACACGTTACTTTAGCATGTGTCCATGTAAGGCCACAGCATCTGGATCTAGCATGACCTGCTGAAACAAAGACATTTGCCCACAATCACAGATGCTGAAATTCAATTTCCACAAGGAGTGCTGCGGCAGTAACAACTTTACCCAACCCTTAAATCTCGACTGAATGACTTCCATAATATAATAATGCTTTAATCTTCAAAGAGGAATGACTGGATATAGTCAAACTGTAACAATGAAGACACATGTGTAACCTGTGTACTATTCAAGGATGCATCCAGAAAACAGTTATGTACAACCACTCAGCTGAGCAATGAGCTGTGAATTCTAGCCATTAATGCTCATATGCTGGTAACACACAGCAAGGTGGAGGGAAATAGACTTGGCACGAGCATGAGTCTAAGAGCAGCTGCAACCTGAATTGGGTTTCGAGGAGGGATGCAGACCATCACAAGGGCAAATGTGTTAAAATTATCCAGAATAGATATTGACTAGTTGTGTTTTCTATCGAAACCATTTTATACTATGGTAAAATAGTTTTGATATTCTGTTATTCTATACACACCAAAGTACAACAGTTACTCCTTCATTAATTCAATTTTTTTCTGAATTTTTTTCTAATACCAGAATACGTGTGACGGATCAAAAAAACAAACTTTATTTTAAATAGGCCTAATTTTTTGTATAAGCAAATTAATCCCATTGAATGTGCTGTTATTTTATAAAAGACACAGAAATACCCTCTCTTCCATTTCTAACCCATGCCACTAAAAGGTCAAAAAGACCAAGAGTCTATCCTGGCTGTATCAGGCAGAATGCAAGGGCCAGCTTTAGACAGGACACCAGTTAATCATATTCATGTTAGGCATGGGGAGTACTGGAACTTCCACCACAAAACTTCTGTCATGTCGCTATCCTGCCTAGGCTCAAGTTTCACATTTTTCATATACACAGTATGTAAGCATAAAGAGAACTATAAAAAAATACGGACCTTGTAAGTCACTTTGAATAAAGGCATCAAGTCAGATATACTGTACAGTACAATATAGTGATGTGCATTTTAATTTACTTTACTGAATCAATTTTCTCAAACCATCTATTTAAGGTCCTGGTTTGTGTCCATGTGATCTCATCACAAATATATAATTTAACAATTCATATATTATTTTGTATGTATGTATGTATATTTATGTGTGTGCATATATATATAATTAATTACATACTTTACATAATGATAATTTATATTTTTATTGTCCTGTTTCAGTACACAAAGCATGACATCACATTTAAGATGCATAATTTAAATAAGATGTTACATTACAGAATCACAAGTGTACAAGAATCGCGTGACTCGTTCATAAGTAATAATTCAATCATATATCAAATGAATGGGAATCATACAACTGGTTCACGGTTAATAATTCATTCACAAATCAAATGAATGAGAATCGCACAACTGGTTCTTAGGTAATGATTTGTTCATGAATCAAATGAATGAGAATTGTAAAACTGGTTCTCTGTTAATAATTCATTCACAAATCAAATGAAGGAGAATCGTACAACTGGTTCTCAAGTAATGAAACAATTTGAATCAGATAATGATTTACGTGTAGTGCAGTCAACGAGCCATAAAAAAGTGTGAGCTAAAGTAAAGTTGAAAGCAAAATATTGTAAGTTTCAGTTTTGTGTGACAAAGATATATACAAATTAGATTTAATATTGATTATATACTCAGTTAGAAACAATTCCAAAATATAAATAGTACAAAACAAAACAACTGATGTAGTATAAATTTGTTGTTGCTGTACTGTACTTGAATGATGAATGAGAGAATCATCAGGGTCACAACTTTCTCTTGATGACACTGACATAGTTAGAAGTCAAAGGAATCATAAGTGAATATTTCAAAATCCATGATTCATGAGTCATTCATGATTCCCAGATGCACTTTAAATATTTACTAGCGATAGTGAAACAAAAGATGCCGATGATATCATGCAGGACATGCATATGCTTTAGCACTCCTGTCGAACATTACTGAATCACTTCATTCATACTTTCAAATTGATTTGTAGAATTCACTGAAAAGAGTTATTCAAAAAGAACTAATTATTTGCAAGTCACTCATCACTAGTACAATAAGAAAGTGTCTTTAGACACTAAGTCTTTAACAATGTGATAATCGTTGTTAATCTTCCCTGGTCTAAATAAACTTTTTCCCGACTTTATATTAACTAATTTTAGTTTAAAGTTTTTAACATCAAAGAATCTCATGGAATTTTTGTTTGCATGGTATATTTTGATTTTTTTTAGTAAATTACGTTTTGAATATCTCTGTGATGGAATTTTGTTGTTCATGGTGGAGGGCTTTTTGTTATTTTGTTGCCATAATGCGATGATCCATTGTTGGGAGCGTGGTCATTGTTGGCATCCAAGATTGCAGAGTTCATTTTCTAAACAAACCTGAATGTATCAGTGTATTTCTTGTCTTTATTGTGCAAATTTCTAGCAATGTCTTAGACTGTGATCTTTGGTTAATGTTTTGGTTTCTGAATGAAAGAGTTTTTTTTTTTTTTGCTCTTTATTTCACCTTATACAATTTCTTGTATTAGGAATTTGTTAGTTTTCACATACCCCTTGGGGTCAGAGCGCAGGGTCAGCCATTGTACAGCGCCCCTGGAGCAATTGAAGGTTAAGGGCCTTGCTCAAGGGCCCAGCAGAGAAGGATCTCTTTTGGCAGTGACGGGGATTTGAACCGGCAACCTTTGGGATACCAGTGCAGATCCTTAGCCTCAGAGCCACCACTCCGCTCCCCACTTTTTTTTTACTCTTTCCTGCCTTTTTGACCACATCTTTCCATCTTTAGGTGTTTTAAAATTCTTTTTTGATCTCTCTATCTGACTATGATTCAAAATACATCAATCCCAGGACAATTTACCCATGGTAAAGAGCCTACCCAAATTAACCAGCGAAAACTGACATGTGCACGGAGAGGATGTTCAGACTTCACACATTTTCTGGGTTGAAAATCAAACTCATGTTCAAAGAAGTGGTAAAATTTAGTGTCATTATCCCATCACCCAGGAAAACATTTCAAGTTCAAAAATCAATAAAAATGAAGATCTCCCTACTCTTCTGTACAACAAACACTGAATGAGAGGGACACATGATGCTAGTGTATATTGCACTGCATTTATTTTAATTTAATGCTTCTGACCTAGAAAACTTTGTTAGAAAGCATAAAACTAGGCCAAAACACAGCTAAAATCCAAACAAGTTGTTTTTGTATTGTAGCAAGTTATTTGTGCCAAAATGCAGGGGAGGAAACACAAACAGGCACACAAAAGTCCAATAAAATTTTTCACTTCAACACTGAAACATGTACTTGGGAATATCAAGAAAAAAATATAGAAAAGTATGTTTAATACAGGAAACCAGGAAACACAACTTCAGAGAGGATGAAGGAAAATTAACTCAATCAAAATGTTGACGATTCCCTCTGTCGATATACTGCAACAGTGCAGCAATTAGTTTACTAGAAAATACAATTATGCTGGATAGTGGTGATCTCCCACCAGGTTTATTTTGTACTGAGTGTTGATACATCAAATATGAATTATATATTTCCCCATCAAAGAAAAACAACACACCAATTTTCATTTTAAAATGACTTTTTCAAGCAAATAAATTAACTAAAGAGAACAAGCCTTATGCTAAGAGAATGGTTTAAAAAAATGGCAGTACAATCACTCAAACACTTATTAGATGTCTGCTATGTAATGATCATGCTTTTTCCTGTGATATTTAAGCTCACAAAAATAAAGAAAGGCGTCAAACCACCTGAAACACACTCCTAAATGTTATCTAATTGGGTGTTCCTTGGCACAAAGTCCCAAAACTTGTAGCAAACAGCCACAAAAGTGGAATGGCCTATCAACCTTAAAGGTTTAAACCAAAAAAGGGCAAATGAAGAATCCTTGTAAAACAAAAGATTTATTTTACAATAAATGGTAACATAAAAAGGCTTAGAGGAGCACAAAATGGTCCAGAAGAAAATACCTTAGCACAAATTCAAAGAGAAGTCAAGAAGCAGAATAAGAGGTAAAAAATTCCAGTGAAGAAACAAAACTATAATCACAAGAGAATGAGCACTACCAGCACTACCAAGAACATTCAATGAACCACAAAGTGGCAGCTTGTTTCAAGGCAATCCTAATGCAATGACAGGCAGGTGGCCCCACCTCTTAGGGAAACACCCATAAAACACATCGAACATAGCAGGGCAAGCAGAGCCACGCAAAACTGAGAAATACATAGTTACACAAATAATAAACATAAGTAATAATATTGACTTAAGCAAAAGAATCAAAAATGAACAAAAAAGACATTTAAACACAAGCTAGGGAAGCAACTCTGAGTGAAACATTTAACTAAACAAGACCATACTTATAAAGACTAATGGGAGAGGGTTACCATGAAACTCGCAGCCTAAAGAATGAAACAGATAGCTTAAAACAATAATATTTTTGTGACTAGCCATATGTAATTGACAAGGATGGTGAGAACTTACTGTTAACGTATAACAGTATATTTAAAACAAATAAAAGTTCTTTAAAAAAAAATTCAGAAAACAACAGATTTTCTTTTTTAAAATGGTCAAAATAATAACCAAACATTGCACTCTAAAAAGAAATTCAAAAGAAAACAGACAGTAAACCATAACCTCCAGAGAAAAGACAATAACAAGAAAAGAGAGTTCAAAGCCCAGAAAAAAAACAGGAGTTGAAAAACTGGAGCAAAAGCTAAAGCCTCAGGAACAGTCCTGAGGTGTCTTATACCTTATACTGGACACAAGAGAAAGGACAAGACAAAGAAGGAACTAAACTGATGTTTTTAAATACACAACATTAAACAAATCAGAAAACAAAAGTATATATAGTAATATGAAACATAAAATACATAAACAAATAACCAAACCATAATGCTAAATGATCAAAGCACAACACTGCTGGAGCACAACAGTGTGACTTACTCACGTTACCTTTTCAAATAATTAAAGATATATATATATATATATATATATACTGTATATATATCCACTCTAAATATATATAAAATACTCAGCCTAAAAGTGCAACAATTTTGTGCAACAATTTTATGTCACTTTTTTGTCACGCTTTAAATCGGGCTTATTTTAAAGCCTACATAAATATGTTTGGTATCATTCTTTTCAGAATTTATCGAACTTTAATGTGATGTTAGATTTTCAGATTCTTATTCCGTTTTTTAAATTATAAACTGTAAAATATCAAGAACACACATCCTGCAAGATGAGACTTTGTGCCAAGAGATTTAACCACCCCCGGGGCCGGAAATAAAAGACAAAGAGTAGGACAGCTGCTGTATAGGTTTTTAAATGTTCGAAGCGCTGCACGAGATGCAGGTCACACGGCACAGCAGCAGCAGCAAGCCAGCAGCTGATCGAGCAAAGACAAGGTAAAAAAAAACTGTATTTGTTTCCCATTGTATCACCATTTAAGAGGGGGTTTCGAAGGAGTGACCCCATCTCCTTGGGGTGCGTTCAGTCCCCCTCTTCACAACACGAGCAACAGATATATATATATTTTCCAAAAGATGCACCCCCGAAGTTTGCCTTCTGACTTCATCCTAGTGCAGTTGGGATAGCCTTTCACTCCTCCAACAACTTTACTATAGCAACACAAGCACAAGTGAAAAAAATAACAGAGTAAGGCACTGCTTTTATACAGCCAGCTTTGCTAATAATTCCAGTAGAATTATTTGTTTGAATTTGAATGTTTAATAAATATTAGAAACATTCACCATGTGGTTTCCCCTTCTAACTCTTATTGGCAGTAAGGGATGGCTTGATCACTTTCTTCACAGCAACACTCCATTCATTGTGTATCTTCAAAGCAACACTCAGTTCTTTGTGTTCCCAAGGTAAGGTTCACTGTGTTAAAAACATGATGTCAAAGTATGGAGCATGCGCCTATGCTTGCATGACATTAAATGTTTCAAAATGAGGGGCACCACATTTTGAGTATTGCTAGCCTCTGCCCTCACAGCTCCAGAGATCTTGGTTTAGATCCTGGCCTCTTCACTATGATTATATGCAGTTTGCCTTTTCCCTTTATGCCTGGCTGAATTCAGCATTTACGGGTTTCCTCTCAGATATGTGTACATGTTAGGTTAATTCATGACTGAAATGGTCACATGTGGGTGTGTGTGAATGTGCCTTGTGATGGACTAATGCCTTGTTCAGGCCAGGATTAACTCCAGTTCTCTTTGACTATAAAAATGGATGCATGGGTGTAGCATCTGTGTCACTTCAGTTCATCTATCAGTCTACTGGTTTAATATGCTGCAATTAATCTATTTAGTAACCAACGTATTTTAAAATGTGAAGCTGAAATTTAAAGTTTTACTGCTGTATCCAAAGCGGGTAAGGTAAATGGGTATGTCTGCTACCAGCAATCATACCTGAAATCATAAGTGAAAAATATTCTCCATGTATCATGATAAATTCACTTCCTGCACAGTTATCAAGAAAGCAATTCTCTGGTTAGAATCATTATCAAAAAAGTCAGCCTTGATTGGCAGGCTTTAAAAAGTGGAAACTAATTGCACTTGGGTTACTTTTACACTTGTGCTCGTGTAGCTCTCAGCTCTCTTGAGCTGCAGTTTCCCATAGAAGCATGGAGGATGTGTCTGAGGCTTTCCTTCTGTTGAAGCTTATGCAATCCGCTTGGAGCTGCCCACATGTGTTAATAAACAAGCATGTGTCACAGTCTCTATAATGCACAATGTGGCAAAGTGCAAGAAACACAGCAAGGGTGAAACAGAGAACTGGCGTGCGTGAAGCAATGATTTCCAAATTGCCCTAATTTCTTATTAAAATGTTTTCTACTTGTAAATGTGCCACTCCACTATTCATAAAGTGGCAGCTTGGGAGAAAAAAATGCTACATGTACCAGTTTGTCAAGTATTTCTAGTCTTGTTTTTTTTGTTTTAGCACAATGATATACTGTCTTCTAGAGATGGGTCCATGAATTTAAAATGTCAAATCCCTTAAGTGGGGCTCAACTACCAGGGAGACAAAGAATCACACTGGGAAGTACTTCTAGAAATGAATAAAGTGAAAAAAATTACCTACTGCAATTACCAAGAATTTGCGCTACTATATGCACTCTTATACTTAAAGTAAAGTTTGACATCGTGATTATTTTTTCACAGTCATGACATATACAATATTAGTTTATCACATGAAATTATGTTTTAAAGTGAAACATATTTAACAAAGTTTATGAAATAACTGGCCTGCTTTTGCATTTTATAATGCAGGTAATGTGTACTGGGATCCAGTTATCAAGAAAAGCCTTAAAACTTCAAGAAACATTTCAATTTAAGAAAATATGCCTTCCACGTTTCTGAGGCATGCTTGTGACAACAAAAGTATACTAGACATACTGTACGAGTAATACACTTTTATCACAGATTATTGATACTATTGGCTTGAGGTAATGATGCATTTCTTGCTATTTCTTGCAGAAGTTATTGTGGGAAGAGTTATGTCATCCTGTGCTGTACTGTGTGCTTGCACAATTTAAAAAATCCTCAGAAAAATGAAAAAGTCAGAGTGAGCAATAGAGCAGACTGATGCGTTACAAACCAGTTATTACATTTTTGAATGCATGATGAGTTGTTCTTGCTGAGAAAATGATAATAAAAGAACTGAGGACAATGGTTTTGAGACAGTAAACTCACTGACACTCACTGATGCCAATCTGTCAAAAGAAACACTGGGAGAACATGCAGACTCTATGTATTCCTGTGAGGCAAGAATGACAAGTCTGCGTTACCACGCTGCCCATGCTAAAACATCTGTACTAAACTCAATAAACTTCAACCAGACAGAACTTAGCTGAAGTGGCACTGCTAAAGTGGCCCTAGTGTGAGTGTGGTGGGTGGGTGGGTGTGATGTGCTAGCATCCTGTCCAGTTATTGTTCCTGTCTTGCGACCAATGTTTGCTGGAATAATCTCTATGACACTGCCCTGTGAACCCTGCCCTGGACAAGTGGGCCTGGAAGATAGATATATTGTTTTAACTACTACTATTATTATTATTATTATTATTATTACTATTATTACTATTGTGCCTATAGTGGAAACAATTATATGATGATTAAATTAACGGCTAGAAGATTTTGAGGACAACAGTTCCAATGATAATGTTATTATTATTATTATTATTATTGTATGAATAGAACATAATTTTTATTTCAGTGTTGGTCCTGATGGATGGATGGATGGATGAATGAATAGATGTCCATGTCTGTTCAGTTCTTGTCACCTGACTACATGATTTATGGCTCTTCAGTAATTCTCCCTCACTGAAGCACACACATGCATTATCAGTCTAGCAGAAGCAGGCAGTATCTTTGTGAAATAACATAATAATCTTCTGTGTACAGAAAGAACATAAGCAATCATAATTGTGACTGTTTTTTTAACTATTATTGTCTATTGGTTCCTGCCTTGTGCCCTGTGTTGGCTGGGATTGGCTCCAGCAGACCCCTGTGACCCTGTGTTCGGATTCAGCGGGTTGGAAAATGGATGGATGGATGGATATTATTGTCTAGTTTTCTACAGAATTTAGACAGCAGTTCATATTTGGGTATCAACATTCAGGGTCAATAACAATGCTTGGTGAGGACTTTCTGAGCTTTATTTACTCTGCTGGGGTGGAATGATGGTGCAGAGGCAGACAAGCAGCAAAATGATTGACCTTCACAATAATAGTTTTGCTTTTTTTTTTGCTTTTTTCCATCTTAAAGCAAGATTGACAGGCTGTTCTGCAATATGTGTGTAATCTCAAGAC
Source organism: Erpetoichthys calabaricus (assembly GCF_900747795.2). Taxonomy (NCBI): domain Eukaryota; kingdom Metazoa; phylum Chordata; class Cladistia; order Polypteriformes; family Polypteridae; genus Erpetoichthys; species Erpetoichthys calabaricus. The sequence continues at coordinate 115,959,468 of NC_041397.2, forward strand.
ACCGATCAACAATCTATAACACCTCCAAGATTAGGGGGTTTCACTTAACTAAAAGGAAGCAACAGACAATTAAGTAAATTAAAATAGGTAACAAATACTAATGGAAATAATTAATAATAATAGACTCAGACAAAAATTGATAACTATAATTTACATGGAAAAAACAACAAACAGGAAAACTACAACAGAACAAAATCCAGAGATTGGGGCCCTGGTGGGATCCTAACCCCTGGCAATTTCAAATTGATCAGGTATGGGAGTGTACATGAATCTGCCCTGCAGTGGACTGATGCTCTGTCTAGGGACAATTCCTGACAATATGTGTACCGGCCCCAGTGGACATTAAGTGAATTTGAGACTGTTATGTGCATAATAAGTACGTTAAGTTTCTGTATAGAATGGTATGTTATGTTAAGAAGAATGATATGATTATCTACAAAAATCTGGCCCAGTTGACTCTGTGAGACAAATACAGTGTCTATCAAGAGAATGCACTGTACTTAGAAGTATACAGTAGATGGCCATCTTTCAATGAGGACAGTGTTTAAACAGAGGAGATTAATAAACTTGCTGTGACCTGCAAACTGTGGTTGATAGAGAGTGCAGCAGAAAATTAAAGTAGCCCAACTTTCATAAATGCTGTTCAGAACAAACATAATATTAGCAGGTCTGTGCCTCTGCAGCAGTCCTCAGGCTGACGATTTATACATTTATGCTGTTTTTTGTCAAATTTTAGCTAAAATGTTTTCTGTAAATATTAGAAGTTTTTCAAAAGCAGGGTTGATTTTGTTTTCTGATAATATGAGTTTAAAATCTCCACAGATAGCATTCTAGTGGAGAAGGTCAGCCTGCACTGTGAACCCTTAAGTCATACTCTGAAAAACAATCCTTTAGTTCAATATTCTTCTCAGATATAGAGCAAGCATTTTTGCTTTTAACAGCCTTCCCATTTCTGGTGTCTTTTATATAAATAATAAAGGCACAATGTGACAGAAAAAGGCTGATTGAATAATTAACTATTTAATAATTATAATCAATTATAGATGCAATGTATAATAATTATAATAATAATAATTATTGTTATTATATTATTAATATTAATTAGCCATGTTCTCGTGTCTAATTTCACAGCAATAGAGTCTGACAACTTGCCTGCAGTGCCAGAAAAAGCAGCTCTTGGGTGAATATTTACTAACGTGTTGCTAGAGTAGGTAGAATTTGCATGCAGATACAGTAGCTACAAAAAAAGGGTGCCCACTTGGTGACTTTTTATTTCTCTGCTATAGATCTGTCTACACAACCAAATTAAACAACTTTTATTAAAATTAGTTAATCATGGTCAGTATAATATGTCCCTGCAATGGACTGGCACCAGGAATGGTCAGTGCGGCCAAGATAGCCCCCATCACCCCATGATCATGATGCAGATTGAGAGTGCTATGTTAAGTTACTTTTCTGTTATATTCTATTTTTGAGTGCACCTGTTGTAAATATTACAACTGTGCAATGCAGTCAGGATCACACAGCAAGCCAATAGTAATGTTTAATCTGAAATCTTTATACAATCACAAACCAGAAAATGTTGGGACGGTACAGAAAATGCAAAAAAAAAGCAGTAATTCTCAAATTTACTTTGACTTTTATTTCATTGCAGAGTGTATGAACCCAAGATATCTGCTCAACTTCATTTCATTTGTTAATATACAGTATATCCATTCCCAAAAATTAGGGCTAGTAATGAGGAAAAAAAATGTAATAATGACGTGATTTCAAGCAGGTGATGTGCAACAGGTGATTCTAATCATGATTTGGTAGAAAAGCAGTAATCCATGAAAGGCTTGAGTCTTTCAGGAACAATGATGGGTAGAGGATATCCAGTTTGTTAACAAATTTGTGAGAAAATTATTGAAATGTTTAAAAACAATGTTCCTCAAAGAAAATTTGGAAGGGATTTGCATATTTCTCCCCCCACAGTGCATAAAGCACAAGGGCGCAAGCCTAAGCTGAACACCCGAGATCTCTGATCCCTCAGACGGCACTGCATCAGGAGCCGTCATTCACCAATAACTGATATAACCACATGGGTATGGGATTACTTTGGCAAACCTTGGTCAAGCACTACAAAACGGAGTTACATTCACAAATGCCACTTAAAACTTTATTGTGCAAAAAAGAAGCCTTATCTTAATCATGTCCAGAAGCACTGACGACTTCTCTGGACTTGGAGGCATCTCGGATGGACCATCACACAGTGAAAATGTGTATTGTGGTCAGATGAATCAGTATTGCAGATCTATTTTGGAAGAAATGGACACAGTGTGCTCCAGATCAAAGACAAAAATGACCTTCTAGACTGCTATCAGCAATAATTCCAAAAGCCAAGGTCTGTCATGATATGGAGCTGTATCAGTGCCCTTGGCAAAGGTAGTTTATACTTCTGTTATGGCAGCATTAATCCAGAAAAGTACATTGAGATTTTAGAGCAACATATGCTGCCTTCAAGATGACATCTATACATTTTTCAACAAGACAATACAAAACCACATTCAATACACATTACAAAGGCATTGCTGCAGAATAAGAGGGTACAAATGCTGGACTGGCCTGCCTGTAGTCCTGACCTCTCCCCAATAGAGAATATGTGCAGAATTTTAAAACAAAAAAATTCAACGATGACACACTCCATACTATTGCACACCTTAGGACATGTTTGCAGCAAGAATGTGACAAAATAACTCCTGAAATGCCTCATCGCTTGGTATCCTCATTGCTAAAACGTCTTTTAATTGTTGTGATAACAAATGGCGATGTTACAAAATGGTGAATGCTTTACTGTCCCAACTTTTCCTGAAATGTGCTGCAGGCCTGAAATGCAGGAATGGATGTATATTAACAAATGAAATGAAGTTGACCAGACAAAACATGAAATATCTTGGGTTCATAAAGTCTGCAATGACATAAAAGTCTAAGAAAATTTAATAAACACTGCGTTTTTTGTTTTAATTTGTATTTCCCATACCGTCCCAAGTTCTTCTGTTTTGGGGTTGTACCTTGCAATTCCATACCCAATCTAAAAGGCCACACCACCTACCCTGCCTAGCATTATATTTTCCTAAAAAGTAGCACCTCAAAGAAACAGCAGTAAGGAGATAACCCATTTACTTCAATTCTTCTGTGTTTTTAGTGTCCATCATCTATTTTGTTGTCATACTGAATATGTGTTTTAGAGTTAGCTCCAGCTTAGCACTTCATAGGCATCACAACATGCCATCCTGCTTCCTCCCCTAATACAAGCATGGCCAAGCAACAGTGAGACACTCTTCTCGACAGAATGGCACCTCTTTACCAGCAGAAAATCATAACACCAATAAACCAAATCAAATCAAACTTTATTTGTCACATACAAATTATACCAATTATTACAATATTTAGTGAAATTCTTAGTTGTTAAACTCCAATGACTGTGCCTATAAGAATGTAATAAAAAGGATGGGCATGGGCCTGTTGGTTTAGGAATTGACCTAGGGGGAGTGAGTATGAGTGTGTTAGCGGGTAGACCCCATGATGGACAATGTCTTACACCACATTCTACCAGCCTACACTTCATCCATATGATAACAAAGCAGACTTAAAAAATTAATTACTGAAAAAGCCTGCTTTATGCTGTTGTCAATTGCACACTGAGTAATTTATTTCACCAGGCAGTAACTTGGCATGACAAAGGCTATGATGGAGTGAGGGGCACCACAGTGTGCTATTGTGACTTTGTGAAAAACTAGATGAATATTAGAGACTTTTTCTTCTGCTCCTCAGATCTTCACCTGTATTTTTTAATATCCAACAGGAGAAATTTAATTGACTGCTATTATGGTCCATGTGGTGAAATGGGACACCAAAGAAGAAAAGAACAGAGCAAAAAAACAGGAGTTGTCTTACTTAGAATGATAAAGTGAAAGTGGATGTGTTTATTCAACAAAATGAAGAGAAGATGAGAGCCCTGATATGAGACTACCACAATCTTAATCAGGGGCCAGATGTGGGTCAAAACATGAACAGTATGGAATGAATACAATAAAAAAATTTAAATCCAACTACGCAAGACACAAAAAATGAAGTTAAGAAAACAGACCAGAAAGGCCATAAGACTGTATTCTTCTTGTAAGTGCCTTTCAGTTTCCTTTAACACTAAAGAGAGAGATAGAGGAGTGTAATAGTAGTTTGATCAAAAGCTAGGGTGCTAGAAGCTGCATGCCACCATCTTAGATTGAAGGAGCATAATGGCATAGCGTTACATGACTTCTTTAACATAAGACTGGCAATAGGCACAGCAACAGAAAACAATATGGCCTACACAATGGCAGCTCCTACACCAAATAAAACGCTACTGGGATAGTAGTATCAAATATGATGTTTACAATAATTACAAATAAAAGCAGGGCCCTAGAGTAACTATGGCAGTTGCTTATTTTACTTTTAAAAATCAAACACAAGTAATGTAGGACTACATCAGACATTACTTGTGTTTGATTTTTCTTTCCTGGTATACGCTTCAAGGAAATCATTTTGGATTTCTAACATTAAAGAGGTGGGCACAGTACTAAGATGGTTGCAGTTACCACCACAAGCCCCGTCATTGTCAATGTCTGTGTAGAGTTTGCACATTCTTCTCATACCCAAGCGTTTCTTTCTGTGGGTACTGCAGTTTTCCTCCCAAATATCTAAAAAGATGGCAGACATCTCCAAATTGGTGCATTATGAGTAACTCTGGGTGCAAATGAGACCTGTAATGGACTGGTGTCTAGCTCACAGTAGGTACTTACCTTGCACCCACCTCCGCCAATATGTGATGTGACCCAGGGCTGGAACAGACAACTGTGGTAAGGGATGGGTACGTGGATGGATAGATGGGTTGGAATGAAAGAAAAGATGGACTAGAAGACCCCTTTACTTGCAAGTGACCTATCAGCAGGCGTTTCATTTAAAGTAATGCTTATCTTAGATGTCTACTGCAAAGTTTCCTGCAAACCTTTCTCATTGTTCTGGTCATTTCTGATTGTGGTCAGTGCAGTGATAAATTGTATACATTTAAGGAAGAGAATAAAAAATATCCAAATAAATGATAAGGCCAATGGAAATATAACTGTTGTGCTAAGACGATAAAAAGCTGTCGGATTTATTAAAACAAAATAGTAGGGCACTACGGTTGTTCAATTCCCATCACTTTTTTCATGATTCATACTATCAATTCACAAGAGAAATGTTTTGCTTCTTCACTCAACCATCTGAACAAAATAACAACTGCAAGGCTGGCAGAAATATTTCAAATACAGCTGTTCCCAATAATAATGACTCTATTAACATTTATATTATTTGACTCCAAAAGATACAGGCTGATATTGCCATTTAATCAACTTTTTGAATCTAAAAACAGCAAAGCACTCAGGTAGAAAATGACTAGGATTTGGGAGCTTACATGACATAGGGAGCATATGGGCGGTTGTGATAAATTTATGCAGGCATAATACTGGGTCCATTTACAATACACTCTACCAAGTATAAGCTGCTTTTTAATAAGCTATTTAAATGACAAATGTAATCTGATATGTTAGCCTTGGAGCAAACATTGCAAGCAAACAATTGTTTAAAAACTGGATGGTGTGTACGTTACACAACACAACTGAAACACAACTGCTGATATTTTAGCTGGGGAAGCACTTGCTTAAAGCAGTGACTATGCCCCTACCAGCCATTTGTTATTGTCATGGCTAGAGCTTTAAACAACACACATAGACCTGGATCCTTTTCAAAATTTCTGTAGAGTTTGAAACTCAGTTATTTTAGGTTTCTCTGGGTCTTCCGGTTTCCAAAGATATTCATGTTATTGGGCTGCTAGTTAGCCTAGTTAGTGCAGATGACTACATTTGTAGTCACAGGGTGTTGAGGGGGTTCGGCTTGGTGGACTCAGGATTGGGTCACTGCTTTTTGCAGATGATGTTGTCCTGTTTGCTTCATCAGGCCGTGATCTTCAGCTCTCTCTGGATTGGTTCGCAGCTGCTGGGCTGGGATGGAAATCAGCACCTCCAAATCCGAGACCATGGTCCTCTGCCGGAAAAAGGGTGGAGTGCCCTCTCAGGGTTGGGAGCGAGATCCAGCCTCAAGTGGAGGAGTTCAAGTATCTCGGGGTCTTGTTCACGAGTGAGGGAAGAATGGAGCGTGAGATCGACAGGCAGATCGGTGCGGCGTCCGCAGTGATGCGGGCTCTGCATTGGTCTGTCGTGGTGAAAAAGGAGCTGAGCCATAAGGCAAAGCTCTCAATTTACCAGTCGATCTATGTTCCTACCCTCACCTATGGTCATGAACTATGGGTAGTGACCGAAAGAACGAGATTGCGAATACAAGCGGCTGAAATGAGTTTTCTCCGCAGGGTGTCTGGGCTCTCCCTTAAAGATAGGGTGAGAAGCTCAATCATCCGGGAGGGGCTCAGAGTAGAGCCGTTGCTCCTCTGCATCGAGAGGAGTCAGATGAGGTGGCTCGGGCATCTGATCAGGATGCCTCCTGGACGCCTCCCTGGTGAGGTGTTCCGGGCACGTCCAACCGGGAGGAGGCCCCAGGGAAGACCCAGGACACGCTGGAGGGACTATGTCTCCCGGCTGGCCTGAGAACGCCTTGGGAAGAGCTAGAAGAAATGGCCGGGGAGAGGGAAGTCTGGGCATCTCTGCTCAAGCTACTGCCCCCGCGACCCGACCTCGGATAAGCGGAAGAGGATGGATGGATGGATGGACTACATTTGTGATTCCTGCAATGGACTGACATCCCATTCTTGCTTATTTCCTGCAGTGAGCTCAAATGCTGCTAGAAATTGACTTCCACACCTTATGACCATGTCATTCAAGTAGCAGCTTGGTCATTAGTGTAGCTGCCTCACAGATTCATTGTCCTGAGTTCAAATTCTGCGCCCCATCACTGTCTGTGTAGAGTTTACAGATTCACCCCTTATTGTGTGAGATTCTCCTCTGGGTGCTCTGGTTTTTCATCCACATTCCCTAGACATGAATATTACAGGCCCTGGAGATTCCTAATAGTTCCCACATTGTCTGTCCACATGATGTGATTAAAGCTTTGAGGTATTACATGAGGAGCAGCCATTATTGAACTGAGGCAAACTGTATTGACACTTTTTAACTAATAATGAAAGCAATTATGTGCAAATTACAACATAAAGGCTTAAATATCTTTAAGAAAAATGATTATGTGCATTTTTCTGCAAGAAAATGCATTTTTTGATGTTTTGATACATTGCTGAAAAATAACTGTCTTTAAATTTGCACATTAAATAATAGGTACTTATTTATTCCAATGACAGTGGCAAGTCATCTTCAATTTAAACATAATAATAATGTAGAATTGTTTAATTTATTGATTAAATGAGGCTATTGGTAAAATGAAGTAAATGTTCCAGCAGAATGGATTTAGTGTGACTGTTAAAAACAGGAATTTAAACAATTAAAAATATTAAAAACAAACTTTAATAATAATGACTGCAAGTTTCTGTATACTGATACTTTAGATAACCACATTCTTATCTATAGAGATAGATAGATAGATAGATAGATAGATAGATAGATAGATAGATAGATAGATAGATAGATAGATAGATAGATAGATAGATAGAAAAAAGGGCACTATATGCCATGAAGGACAGTCATGGTATTAATATTCTAATATTGCAGTTATTTGCCAGGCGTTAAAATTGCATAAAGTCACAATGGGTGGGCTGAAACAAATCTAATGTCCTTACTTGCTTTTTATAATTGACCTGTCTTACCAGCTTCTGTATAGGATTTGTGCCTTTAATCATTTGTATAATTTTTGGCTTTTAATGTTGTCAGTACTTTTCTAATAACAATACTTGCAATAATTTATTTTTATCATTTTATTATTGTTTGTACTATCACATCCTGTTATGTAGTTTCCCAGATTGTGCAACCAAAATTGACAAAAAAAATTGCCATAAACTATTAATTTTATTTCTAATTTAGTTCATGTACTGATCTGTACTGGTAAATCAACAAATTTGGGTGCCTGTAAACTGAGCTGGGTTTGTGTGTTTCTTACAGCAAACTGCTCAAGAAGGTGGAATGGCAGAAAGAAAAAGATGACAGGTGACATCTGCTGATCATGAAGCAAATTACAGAAGATGATTATGTGATAAGAAGAAGAAGAATGACAGCTGGGGCATTCTTCTGACTGTCAAGCACATACGACACTGCAGCCTGCTGGTACATGCGAAGTACTGGGATTAGAATCTTGATATTGGTTTTAATCGAAAGCTTGTGATGAAGATACATTCTAGAAAGTAAAAAAAAATTCACTTTATGGCAACCTCGTAGAAGTATAGTGATGACAAAGCAGAAAAAAGTGGCACCATCTGCTGAGCATCTTACTGGTGGGCAGAAAAATTGTATTATTATAAAAGCATGATCATCACAAGCCCATCTATTGATAATCCCCCATGGCATGATACATACGTCTTTCATAATCATAATGAAGTGTAAGTATTGTGTATATTAATCATTGACCGTAACAAAAAACTTTGTTATAGGAAGAAACAAAAAATGGAAAAGTTCAGCTTGCTCTATATGGACCACTTTATTTGAGGACTGTAGATCTGGATGTTTTATAGTATAATAAAAAATCAACAAATAAAAAAAATCTAAATTCAAAAATCCAAAACAAATACACACAAGTACTAAAACCAATTGACAAAAGTGTAACAAAATTAGTCACAAGCAACAGTATATAATACAAAAATCAAAATCCCAGTTTAACAGAAACTAATCCAAATCCAGATCAAGCCAGTTAGATAAAAAGGCCAAAAGACAGTAAACCTGTCAAAAGGGAAAGCACACAAATGTAAGTAAATAGACGGTGTAGCAGCAGGTTGCTTAAATAGCCATCAAGTAAGAGGGTGGTGGTAAGTGACAAACAGCAACAAAAACTTAAACAGAATCAAGAAACAGCAAAGACCCTAACCATAAGGACATTATTCCTTTTTGACCTTGACGTAGAGAAATTAGGTTTGGAAAAATGTTGGCACAGTAAAATTCAAAATGAATTTCATCCCTCCAAACTCTCCTTCCTTCTCAGTTCACAAAATACTGTCTTGATAGTAATGAGCTAAGGTTAGTATATGATGATATTTTTTACACTTCTGGATATTTTGTAGAGAACTTGGAACTTTGGCTAGAAAAAGAGAATGTTTTATTTGTTAATAAACACACATCATTCTACTGTAGATTATTTCCGACTTTACTAAAAAATTGGCCTGTTTTTGTCTTTATGTAAATAAATTAGCAATGGCTCTCAAAACTCAAAAATGGTGATAAACATTGAAATAAGAATCATACCAGAATTCCACATTGGTCTGAACAAAAAATGTATGCCTCACCCTCCCAATTCAGCCCAGCCCCAAACTTTAGAAGCAGCTGTCAGTCTGCACAGGTCCAACTAAATGAGATGAAAGGCTTCGATTTCAAAAATTCAGAAAAGGAAGAAAGAAACTGTACAACCTCTTGTCCATGATAACAAAAGCAATGTTCCCAAATATTGTAAGGTTTATGATAAAAAAATACTTGCAAAACATATTAACAAAAATCAAAGTAAAAAAGAAGTCATTAAAACAGTTTGCCAAGAAGACAAACAGAAAAACTAACAAAGTCAGTCCTCAATTCCAGAAACTTTGCTGTGGAACAGCCAGGGTTTTATACCTGGCTCATTTTCCTTTTCTTTTTATGTATTAAATTTCTCAACTTATAATTTTCTTTTCAATTTATCATTTCTTTCTGTTGATACTTTGCCTGTTATTGAATAAAATGTTTTATTAAATATTTCATTTTTCTCTATTATGTTAATAATGTGTTATGCTAATATTTTTCCTTTAGTAAGCTGGAGCCTCAAGGGGTGGGGCCCCCTTCTGAAATGGTAGATGAGGGAATGCTGTGATAAATTGTGCTCAGGAGTGCTTTTAATGGCTTAATTTATTAATAGTTTTGGCTTAACCACCTCAGGCAACTGGCTTGCACTTGAGGAGGAGAGCCACAAAAATTAATAGACATGAGCTATAGAGGCTATAGGCTAAAACAAAATCAGAATGGAAGTGCTAAGAAAGAGATGCAACAGGTGATGAAAAAGAATACAAAAGCAGGAATGAAAGAATGAGCGACTGCTTGAAGAAGTCTAATGATTAAAGGTGTTCATTGTTGGAAGGAGAGGAAGGACAGCAACGGCTCTGTTGAATTAATATAGGGAGCAAGCCTGATCACTGATGCTGAGATTCCAGGAAGAGGCTGTGCTTGAGTCTACTGACCATTTATGAGCAGATGATAGTGGGGAGATGCTGCTGGAATACAAAGCAGACATGAGGATCTGGTGTGTAGTGGCATTTGTTTTGAAGGCAAAGAACCAGGTGAGCAACAGTGCACCGAAGGAGGTGGCAACTCGGGAACTGCAGCACAGCAAAGGATGTGGCAGCTTACCACATTCAGACAAGAATATGGCATCTATGCAAGATGGATTCAGTTTGGCAGACAGTGGGATACCTTGAGAGGATTTGTTTTTAAAAGCACAGGTTAATTTATTTATTGATTTATTCATTACTAGAACAGTTTATTTTTGATACTGGTTTTAAGAGCATGATTTTATTGAATTTATTTATTGAATTATTCAATGCACCGTTTGTTGGTACTTCTGGATGCTTTAGCTCCTTGTCCTTAATAAACTCTGCACATGTTCTAAAATAAAAATCGTGATTATATATGTCCTGGAATTGTGGGTTGTGCCTTAGGCTGTAGGCATGGAACATAATAACTGCCCTATATACAGTATACTGTATATATTTGTATATACTGTAGTATATATATATATATATATATATGAATAAGGAATTCACCATCCTAGGTTCAAATCCCATGCTGCTCTCTACGCAGAGTTTGCACATTCTCCTTGTATCTTGTGGGTTTTCCTCCCACATCCCCAAAGATATGACAGTTAGATTAAATGGTGATTGTAGATCGGCCCTATGTAAGTGTGGGTGTATTCTGGGCTGGTTTCTGCTTTATGTCTAGAAATGTCAGGATAGGCACCATTCTCTGTAACACTGAATTGGATTAAGCGGTTATAGGAAACCCTCAGCAAGTACCAGACAAGCAGATCAGCTTTCCTATGGGCTAGACATTATGTACAAGGCCAAACCCTGTAGGAAATTGACCAACATTTTCCACTTACTGAGCAAGCCACTGAAGCAAAGTGAAAAGGGCCTCATATCTATATTATTCTTACCACAGTCTATATGCAAATCTCGCAGTCACAATGTAAAACTGATTTTTAATTGCTCTGCACAGCTGTCTTTGAACATTCTGCAAGACAGTACTGCATGAAATGTTTTGTGACAGATTGCGATTGTAAAGCAGTTCTTTGCATCACAGCTGTAAGCCTTTGTGTAGAGTGCTAGAAAGGTGGCTTAGTTTAGTGGAGGCGGCTGCATTTAAATGAACGCTGGTCGTATCACTGAATGCAAACCCTCAGGAAAGATGCATAATGTACAATCACTGAGAATGATATACAATTTTTTATTCTGTTAATGTGTACTGTAGGATGAATGTACCTTGGTATATTGTTTAGGTACTACAATGACTAAATATATTTGTTAGTTATACCAATAGCTTAAATGACTTAAGTGAGATGTTTGGTGCATATTTCAGACCAACTAAAGCATAAAGGGGTCAGTTCACATATTTAAGGAAGGATCATTATTTGAATTAATTAAACACCAATTTCTTAAACCCATACAGGTCATCTGTTGGTTAGTGGTTGTTTGCAGATTTCCCTTTTGTACCCAAGTCGATCGACTGCCTAAAGGCTGATAATATTTTACAAACACAATCCACCTCAATAGTTAACTAGAGGTCAAGAGGAAGTCTTGCATACTGTTTCAAGTGCAGTAAAACAACATGCTTAATGAACATATTTATTTGACAATCATTTGTTACTCTAAGGTTTGAACAGTATAGCCTTTCATTTCACTTCACACATTCAAAATAGTTTGTGAGGAGCATTGTGCCAATGACCAGGAATTTCATAACTGGAAATATAAATGGAGGGATGTGGGCACCAAGGCTATTATAATTAACGAAAACTAAAATCAAAACTGAAACTATTATTAAAAAAACATTGTTGTAAACTGAAATAAAATAATTAACAAAACTGAAATGAAAAACTAAAACTAAATGATACTATTAAAGTAGCTGGAAAGACTAACTGAAATGAAATAATAATTTATTAAACATAACTTTAGTTTTTGTTTTTGAATTAATTTTCTTGCTGTTAGTTTTTAACCCTTATAACATTTAACTCTAAAACTGAAAATCATCCACCACGAGCCCCCGCACATATTCATCCAGTGAATGGTGGCTGGTGAAGGAGAACGGGTATTCACATAACACTTGCGATGACAGAGCGAGCTGAATACGAGTGTAAAGCGAGTGGAATAGAAAGCGATTTACGTGCCGCCTTTCTTTGCACTTGTTGTATATCAAGATGCAATTCAAACGCCTGAAATCGGAATGTGCTGCTCAACAAAAACTTTACTGTAAGGACAGAAAAATCACAAGTGAGTAACGTTTTAGTTTATTTCTCAGGTGCCTGCTTTTTGTTGACAGTAATTCACCTGCCACTTCGCACACAAAGTATACAAAGTATAGAGAAAGTATAGTAATCATGAAAAAAATTCGACCTTGACATTTTGATGAATCTTGACATTTTGGAGTCCGAAAATACAGTTTTTTGGAATTATGTCTGTGTGTGTGTGTGTGTGTGTGTGTGTGTGTGTGTGTGTATAAATACGATATCTCAAAAATGCAACTAGATAGATGGATAAAATTTGGCATGTGGTTGTTACCCCAGAATTGTAGATCTGTATTAACTTTGGGCCAAATCCATCACCCGGAAGTGGTACTTTACCTGAACACATACTCAATTTTTTTTATTCATGCAGCTGCAGAGTCCGATTTATTCAACTTTACTTTTATAATAATTGTTCAATATATTATTAATTTGATTTGATTTGTTGTTGATGGTTCTTTAATGTACATAATATAATCATTGTCTTGCGGTTTACTCCTCAAATATCCATCCCCATATCTAAGTACACAAGAAAGTCTGGGGAGACCACTCCCGATTTTTGAAAAAAAAAACCGGCACTGATCGAGAGACTGACAAGGTCATCATACAAGATCAGCATATTGTTGCTGACCAGTCACTTTTGCTTTAAAAACGTCGTTTAACAACGAAACAATACAAACCTTGTAAAATTCCTGAGTTGGCAATGTCACCAGTGAACTACAGGTAGGTAGGGGAAGAGAGTCTGCCAAGTGATGAAAAGCTAAACATACTAATTTGTTTTTGTATTTATTCTATATTTATTATTTTTCTTTTTTTGTTCATATTCACAGCTCAAATTACCTGCTATTATGAAAATAATCCAGTAGCAAAATTATTCTTTAAAATATCTGTCCCCATTTTTTCAATGTTTCTCTCTCTCTCAAATCAGATAGTTGAAATATCATATTCTTTTTGTTCTTAGCATCAGTCATATCATTCATATTGCATACCAGGGATTTTTCCTACCTTGCATCCAAACCTGCTGGGGTAGGCTTCAGGTTCCTGTGATGCTGCTCTTGATAAACCGGTTTAGATAATGTATAAATTGTTCTTAATCTCAGATGCTGTCTCTGTCATTTTGTGCCTGTCTACACTCTTATTACCTGCTCTTGCTCTGCTCATTATGGGTTTACTGCCCCTAACCTCAACACTACATGCTTGTTTTTCTTTGTTTCCCTCAATACAGCTAGGTGGGGTCTGCACACTGATTCAAGCCTAAGACCCCTGTTCTTTCTTAGTCCCTGTGATTTTCATGGTCACACCTGTCAGAACACAGTAGAATCTCTTTTCTTGTCTTTTTATATCTTTCCAGGCCTGCAGGTGCAAAATTCTGTCTATAAATTGTTTGTGCCTGAGATGGAATCAGAGGTCAATATGACTGGTAGAAAATAACAAAGCCCAGTGTTTGAGATTTTTGAATGAAATATTGAAGGCATTCATTATAAGCACATTGTCGTTGGAGCAGGAAATGTTGTGTGCTGTAGACATTTAGAGTAAAAAACAATCACACCTTAAAATTCACATAGTTTTCATGACAAATTGGCCCATTCTGGGCATTAAAAGGAAAAGAAAAAAAGTGCCAAAAGTCAGCGCAGATTTGTTCAGCACAAATGATGTATAAAAAATATTTTAAAAATTATAAAATTGTGTATAATTGTTCATATTCAGTACTTGGTTTTAATTATGCTTGTTTTTATCAGACAAAAACAAAACCAAATAGTAAAGTGTGTTGTGTAGTGTAGCAAGCTTCCACTACCATTAAACTCATATTATATCCAAACCCATTAAGTGTACAGTTCTGTCTCATTGTGACACAAAAACTAAACTCCATAGTAGCTCTTTAACCATACTATAATTACTAAAACTTAAAGTGAAACTATCCATCCATCCATCCATCCATCCATCCATCCATCCATCCATCCATTATCCTAACTACAGGGTCATGGGGGTCTGCTGGAGCCAATCCCAGCCAACACAGGGCGCAAGGTAGGAAACAAACCCTGGGCAGGGCACCAGCCCACCACAGAGTGAAACTAATATATATAAAAATAAAATAGAAATGTCTTTGTAAAATAAAAACTAAACTAAAACTAAAACTACACAATGAAGGAAAACTAAAACTAAAGTGGATTTTCCAAGTACAGAAATAAAAACTAATATAAAAGGCAAAACTATAATAACCTTGGTGGGCCCAATGGTTTCCTTTATAAGGGTTAAAGTTACTGGCTTTTACACATCAGGTCCCAAATTTGAAGTCTGAGATATGAGAAGGTATCTAAATTAATGGAAATAGTAACTTAGTCAATAGTACATGTTAAGGGAACAGTTTGTGTGTGTAAGAGTGTTGCTCCTTGCAAAGGGCATGGGCCAGATCTCGCCATTGCTTCCAGTATAGACACCTCCTACCTGTAATCCTGATTGGAAAGGTATGCTAAAAAAATAGATGGATGGATAGATAGATGGATATCCACCTGTGCTTCTTTTACAGTTAGGTATGAGGCTGAAACCTTTTCATTGTCTTCTTCCTTTGGCTATGAAGTAGTGACGTTCAGCCTCTAAGAAGTTAGATAGATAGATAGATAGATAGATGCATATGTTTATACAGAAATCACAAATACATGCAAAATCATACTATGTAAGATTGTAGAACTATATTTTCATATATTTGTCTATCAACTTTATTGAAGGCTTTTTCCAAGATCAGAATACATTACAGCTTTTTAAACAGAAGCATGTCTGTGATATAGTCTAACTGCTTAAAACACCTTTAGCATATGTTGAGAGTAACGGATGTCAGTTTGGCAGACACGATTGTGCAAAACGTTTATGTTTGTGTTTTTGCCTTCAAATGTATCCTTAATTTAACAAAAATTGCGTCAGTTTTCAGTACTTTTAAACGGATCATCCTGACTTGAACAGAACAGATAAAACCATCCAGACTTAAATTGAACTACAAAAGCAGAAGCTTGGGGTGAGGGGACACTTGTTTGCACTTTCAGTGTAACTGGGTTACACAAATTAGTCATTCAGCTACTTAGAACAACAAATGTATTAGCCAGTTAGAGTATCTAAAAATAAAAACATATTGTAACCAGTCATATTATTTGGTAAACCACTTTGTCCCGATGGATGGAGCAGTTGGATATTTAATTGAGTGTTGTCAGTGGCAAAGGTTTCATAGCTTACCCTGGATGACTCGAAGAATGCACAAAGCATATAATGTCATGCCTGGGACATGACCTTCTCTTCCTCTGAACTGGCACAACTTTGAAAATGACAAAACTAGGATTGTCCCTGAATTGGCCACGAGCCTCTCTCAGTCACTAATGATACATTTTTAAAGTGAAAATCTTTCTCATTAAAATAACCTGCAGAGTATGCTTTGGTGTCTACTCCTTTCTTAATTTCTAAAGAGTGTGGATGCCAAAGGTGATAACTTTGACATTCTGTCTCAATTCAATTTAGAAATGGCAATACCTGCACATACAGCCTAACTGATTTGCTCACGGTCACATAATACTTTTGCAAATGGTAACTGAACCAGCGACTTTGTGGTTTAACACCCAGTATCGTAGCTATTGTTCCGCAATGTTTACGCAAGAGGTTAATGAAATTATTTAATAAAATAATGCGTGACTTAAATAACATGGTACACATTTGTGTTATCGTTTTGTTCTATTGCTCTGTACACATTACACTTGTGCCGTTAAGGGTGTTATGTGACATAATCATTGTGAGAGCTTCCTAGTTTTTCAGTTAGTGTAACTGAACTCCCTGTATATTGTCAGTAGTTTGAAATGTTTAATTTGCATGTGTTTATCTGGTTTATGTGACAGGAATTATTAATGTAATATCTTATAGAACATGTTATTTTGTTTCAGAATATCTGATAGATAATTTAGTATTATTTTCAATTTTATTTCAGTCTAAGTATTCAAGGGACTTTCCATATGTCTTTCTTAAAAAATAGGCAATGCACAACTTATAGAAATTGTAGCAGCATACTCCAAAAAATGGTTGAGGTACCAACCAGGTTACCCCGTTTACTAATAACAAAAGAATAGATGGCTCTGTATCCCAAAACAAGAACAAAAAGGGAGGTGTGTTTTGCCTTAACAATAGAAGCTAACTGTGAGTTCTGTTCTCAGCAACCATCAGGTGAATATATGACACTACAGTCGGGCAATGGTTCCTTTTTATGCTGATCAGATCGGAAAGGGTGGAGCTTTCTCTGGACTTTGAGGTGCGGTTAGGCATCCTCTGCGGCAGCTTGTTGCTGGAGGGTTAGCAGGAGGTACTGTTAGAATCACTGGCCCCTCTTATCCCCGAGTGGAACTGCTTACCTCTTCAAAGCCTGGAAGATTGTTTCCAGATGCACATTTGTAACAATATCATTTGTGGTATCAAGGTCATTTGTGTTTTGTTTATTGTTTGTGCAACATTACAGGTATGTTCAATAGCCAATACAAAAACATTGTTTCTTTGGTATTAATATTAATTTTTTCTGAAATTTATGTTATTGCATTTAGGAAACTGCTATTAAGCGGAAGCATCGCGTTCTACGCAGTATCCAGGGAGCAAAACTGAGAGGAGGCAATGAAAAAGCTAAACACAGCAAAGGATATTGTGGTTTTTTTGTGTATGTCATTAAATTCAATAAGCATACAGTCAACAAGGCTGTGTTTTTTGAGTTGGTTGTATGATTTAGTACAACGCATATCATGACTTACAAGTTTTGACATTACCACTGGCTGCACCTACTAAACAACTAGACCATTCAAAAAAAATTAAGAAATTATAAAATAATAACCTCAGTGTACACTAGAAACAATCGACAGTTAAAGCTGATAAACAACCCAACAAAGTCATGATCAGCACAATAGTTACAGAAGTGAAGTTATAACTGAATTTGTCAATTCTAGTAATATTTAAATTCACCTATTGACTATACAAGCTGCATGTTAGGGAAACATGGAAATAAGAATTTTTCTGTACTCTGTACACTACTACTAATACTACTGGATGCATTGTATGCAAAGCTAGAATCAAACCAAGGTGATACATCAGTCCATCACTGGGTACACTTGTACACATACCCGCGTTCAGTCATTCCAGGCCAGTTCCTGAGTCATCGATTAACCTAATATGAGTATCTTTGGGAACCAGGGAGGATAAAACAATACTGTATTGGGAGAAAACTTCTATGCAATTTCTATGCAAACATAGGGAGAATGTGCAAACTTCACACTAATAGTAACCAGTCTGTGACTCAAACTCACACACCCGAAGTTGTAATGTAGTGCCACTAGTCACTGGACCATTCATTATATAAAATCCGGGAGGGAGAATGTGACTTTCAATTGTGAAGTAAAAACTCACAGAGGCTTTTGGAGACAGTTCCACCAAACAGCAAATGGAATGAACATTCATCTGTCTTTTTGTTTTCAGTAAAATTCTATTCTGGGGTGCTAGAATTTACAGCTCTGTAGGTTCTAGCAGGATTCCAAAGAATGGTGTGCATTTTACACGAATCATCCATAACAGAGCCAGCTGATACATGTTTTGATAGCTATTTAATAATAAAATTGTTGCAAGGACTATGTGGGATTCACAATACCTTTGTGATGGTGGCACACATCCTTTTGAATCTTCCATAACAGAGCCAGCTGATATATGTTTTGATAGCTATTTAATAATAAAATTGTTGCAAGGACTATGTGGGATTCACGATACCTTTGTGATGGTGGCACACATCCTGTTGCATTAGGAAATAGACAATAGAATCCAGAAATGTCTCCTAGCCAGTCATGTTAAAGTACTGAATATCCTTTAAGATATTCTCCTCTAACCTTTTCATCTCTTTTGTATTCTAAAATGTATAGTATATCATTTACATGATTGAACTTTTTTCCCTTTAAACGAGAAGAGCATTGGTAATTTTCTTGATTTTTTGGTTTTGTTATTTGTACTTCCATTAAAACATTCCCTTTTTCCAATAAATTGGTAACAGACAGTAAAATCTATTTAAATAGATTTTCAAACGAATTAGTTATTAATAACTGGTGGATGTAACCCTGCAGAAACAATGATATTCGATAAGGTCAGGTGTTGACTAGAATTTTCACAAGATGACATGATAGACTAGCTCCAAAAAATGTGACATGGTCTCTGAACCAAATGAAGTAGCAGTCCTGTAAAGTTGGTCGGTTTTGAGAGTGAAGTTGACTCAAGAGTTTAGTTACAAATCTGATGAAGAACATTGGAAGGACAAAATGAGACAAATGGTCTGAAAGACCCAACTTGTATTTTTTTTAAATGAACCCTTGTATTATCCCAATCGACACATAAACAGCAACTAATGACATTTTTGAGGTGTATATTTAAAACTGAAAAATCAAAGAAATGTGCTCATATTGAGAGTCATTAACATCTCAGAGTAAAATATTGCTGCCATTTTCAAGGAGAGTTATTGAGTTATTACTCAAGGACACTTACTTTATTGGACTTTATAGAAGTCAATTAAATAAATTTTACTTTTACATTTCTCTATTGGATATACAGTAATACAAACTGCAGATCCATCTATAATCAAGGCAGTAATCAATTAAATTCAGTTAATTTTTGTAATGCACACTTACCATAGTTCAGCTTAGAGTTCTATATAAAATCATGCAAAGCTTGAACATGGACACTTATACATATACCTTGTGTATTTATAGAGAGCAGTCTTTGTATATTCAACAATTGAGTGGCATCTTGCATGGACTTGGGTTCTACCTTTTGTTTGATGTTGCTAAACAGGCTCTCTTTCTCTTCCATTCCAAAATATACTAGGATACTAGGATTTCAACATAATGAGCTTGGCAGGATTGTATATCGAGGGTAGTATGTATCCGCAAAGAATCGACATTTCAATAAATCAACATTTACCCCCAACAATAGAAAAACGAAATACCCCAAAAGTCTCAAAAATGCTTTGATTGATTATAGTGAAATATAGTGATGTTATAGATATAAATTTAAAAAAAGTTATGTATGCTAACATACATGCTCTGCATGGAGAAGGGGCTTTATGCAAATGAAAAACAGGGCAGAAGCATTTGATGGGCCACACAAGATAACCAACAGGGTGGACAGACAACTGAAGAACGGGAGGTATCCTGGACAGGAATAAACAGAAGTGATCACATATGGCATATACAGTCAGGAAGGAGAAAGTTTGGCGAAGCTCAAGGAAGATGAAAAGCTCAGTGGTTACCAAGCATGCTATAAAGCTCCAGTGAGGGTACCAAGCTCTGCTGCTGTGACCATAAGTGTTGCTTGTCTAGAAACAAAAAGGGAGGGGGAGAGAGAGGCAGAACTGGAAGTTGTGTCCTTCGGATCGAAGGACTGATGGTGTCATTTTAAACTTAACTGGTCTCCCATGAGCTACACCTTTGTAATATACATTCACATTTTCAAACTTTGAAACTGGATGCCCAACTCCTGCCTTTAAAGAGGGACCACATACAATGGAGGAAAGACATGAAAATAAATACTCAAGTGAATGACATAAACAAATGAAACTCATAAATGTCTAATAATGATAATAATATTTCACATTATTCCTACTGATTACCCATTTTAATTCAAAATATTACACTATCCTGTAAAACTGTATTTTGCAATGACTATTACAAAAAAGCCAAGTCACTAGGAAGAGCAGGAATTGATGTGATGTGAAAATATTTTACTCATGTACAATTGTTATAGCATGTTCAAGAGCTAAGCAGGTCCTGTGTTATAATAATATTATTATTATTTGACTGATGCTTTTATCCAAGGTGACTTACAACATTTACGATACAACTGGTTACATTTCTTTTGTTTTTCCAATAAGAGAACAGGCATGAGACGTGGCTTGCTAATAGTCACACAGTGTCAGTTGCAGGGTTTGCCAAAGTCCAAAGCATTAACCACTACACCACAGTGTCTGCCAATAATATCCCTTAGTAAAAGAAACCTACAAATATTATACACAGAAAACTACTTAGTTAGTTACTGTACATATTGTTGTATGTCTGATACAGCACTATAACTAAGGCCCATTGTTTCAAGAAACACAAGGGTAACACAGCTAGTTTGTGTATAAATATCTTTTTCAACTCACAGGAAGTTGGTTTGTTGTGATAGTAAATCATTTTCATGACTTTGGGGAATTACTGGATCTGTTATTGAACCATTGTATGATGTCAAGTGTTACTTCGTCATTGCCTATTTGGTGAAGGTGAAAGTTACTTGTATGTTTTAGTTTGTTACTCAAGTGTCCACAATGTACTTTAAATGCTTTTTAGCAATCAATAAAACAGCACAAAAAAAGATAATCTGTCATATTTTCTTGTCAGTAAACGGCAACAAAATGTCACTGCTATGGTTTACGGTCACTTATTCAATTATTGTTTAATTATTTAGCTTTGTCCCTGACCCATATCACACTATAAGAAGGCAATTACTGTAGGTTGACAGGGCCAGTGACCCTGGCAGGAGAGAGTCTTGTCAAGGTTGTCTTCTTTTGATTAGTGAAATAATGCAAGCTGTGTTATGGCAAGGCTGAAGATGGCAGGGCTCTTCAATGGGCTTTTCAAAAGTAAGCAGAAGGATGGTTGTCACAAGGTCATTATTTCAGGAAAAGCTGTGAAGATTTCACAATGCACTTTCTGCTTTATGTGAGAGCTCACTATCTTTGCATATCAATATGCATATACTGGATTAAGTAGGGTTGGCAATGTTATGTTATATTATATTTTATATATACCAATAGCTGAGTTACTAGGTGAAAATGTAAGGTAAGAATTGCACATTATACAGCATCAAAGTTTATTAACAAAAATAACAATAATTTCCAAAGGGGCATACATCATGTGCCCAACTGCTGTGATTAAACCCACTGTTGTATGTGCAGCTCAATGCTGTGCATCTTTGGACCACTGTGGTAGGCACATACAGAAGTGTGTGATCAGCCATGTTGCTGGCTGAAAGGTTCTGACTGGCTAGCACTTCTGTACAAGAGCAGGAATCACTGCTTGACAGGATGTTAACAAGTGTTAAGGCTGCTTTTACTTTGATTTTATTTCTTAGAATAAGTTTGCTGTTTACTTCCAACATTAGTAATTCCCCTATGATGTTTGTTCAAAACATCAAAGTAACCCTATGCCTTGCTCTCCAAGGGAGTATATGAAAGAACTTTTTTAGTATTACTCAGAAATGATGCTTACAAAAATGTTTCTGCTTTCAGATTTCACATTTAAATGCAAGACGGACAAAAGCTTTCCTTATTGATAAAGTAAAAATATATACAGGAAAATTCAGCATCCATGCTATGAGCATGGGAAAAAGAGTATATAAATAAAATGTGTTATTATTATTATTAACAGACTCTTTGTTTTCTGGATCTGATTTAAGGATGACTGTTGTGGCCTGCAGGGGGTGCACCAGCCACCCAAACTCGACACAGACAGACACCAGGCACAAGTTCAGCACACGACACGCATTTATTAAGTGGGAAAGTGCTTCTCCCTCACTCCCCATGGCAGCACAGTACAACAAGCACAGCTCCAATAAGTACAAGTCGCAGCACTTTCTTTGCCTTCTTCTTCTTCTTTGTCTCTCTCTTCCACCATTCTGGCTCCCAGAGTAGTGGCTACTGGCCCCTTTTAAGCCGCACCTAGGAGTGCTCCAGGTGGCTCATTAAGGAGATCTGGGATCACTCCCAGGTGTGGTGAAAACCCAAAGTAGGGCTCTCCCCCTGAACTCCAACTCCCAGCATGCCTTGCGGGAATCCGTGGTGCCACAGCAACCCACGGGGGCTGCCCTCTAGCGTCCAGGGTGAGATAATGCCCACTCATTACCCCGATCTTTCCCTCCAGCTGGCATCCCGGCCGAGCTGGGCCCCCGGCTGTATGCAACACTGTTAATTTAGGAAAGGCTAAGCACTAACACTTCTATTACTTGACAAAAAAGCAAGGTTACATACTCCTTGAATTTATCTTATTTAACTGGATTTCGAAACGTGTTGGGAAAAAGTCTTTCAATGAGCATGTGCAAGCCTCAGACCTGTCTGTATATTTGGATGAGGTACAGTAGGAAAGTAGAGACAGATACATTTTCTGCATGCTGTGCTCTAATGCCTTATTTCTTACATTGCCAGACTACATCATCTTCTGTTTTAGGAATGTAGTCATCTCTCTCGTGAACAGTGTCATATTATTCAAAGGACACAATTGTCTCAGAAATAATACTGTCACTGAGGTTACATGTGGAAATACAATAAACGCAATAGAGAGTTATACAAAAGTTATTACTGAAACAGCAGTGTGGAAAATACCAAAAATTTGGTTCAAGCATTTGCTTGCTTAATTTGCACAGGCAGACATTGCCTACTTGTTGGAGCTCTTGTTATCAAGTATTAATGCCTGTGGTGCCACGACGTTACCAGAATTTATAATCTCCTATTTGAGAGTTTACTGAAAAAGACAAACATACATATTGTGATGTATTTCAGCAAGAAAAGAAAAGAATTAATACAACACCTATTCATTGCTGCTCATCAAAGTGTTTTAGACAAAAATTAAAATCTATGCAGATGGTGGTCATAGACAATTTGCGTATGTAGCAACATAGCCATTGGTAAATTAACACTTATAGCATATACTGGAAACTTTCTTCCCAAGTACACAGTTCTAAAAGCTGCTTTAACATCATAGATTTAATTTAACACTGATGACCTTGCAATATCTCCTACTACTAAACTGAGATCAAAATTTCATGTCTGAAAGCCATTCTTGGGATGGCTAACCTGGGAATTTCAAAAGTAGCATAAATGAAATTTGTTATAGTGCCATATTCTGATATCACATTTCTATAAATCTCAACCAGATTTTATTTGGCTATTCCATGTAAAAACTAACTAATTTGAAAATGTATGTTCAGGTAAAGGAATATGGATTAGGCGCACCCTAGTCCTTTTCATTTAACTTCTCAAACTGGTGTTAAAGGTATCTGAGCACTGGTTTGCAATACAATACCGTCTCACAGATCTAGGAGACTTGGTTAGAATCCTGATCTGGCCATGTATCTTTGTGTAGTTTTTCCTTGATCTACATGGGTTTTCCTCCTGACATTTCAGTTTTCCTATTGCACCACAAAAGTAGTTTGTGTTTGGTTAAGTGGAGCAGTGTGTGACTGAATGGGCTTTGTGAGAAAACTAATGTGCCATGCATTTTTGAGTCTTGCTTTGTCCTCAATGAAGCCTAGATAAGGCTCTTGCTTCCTGATACCCTCAACCTGAAAAATAGATGAAGTAAATGAATGAATAAGGGCTGGAAACACTTTTAAAGTACTACAAATAAAAGTGGATTTGTTGAGGGTGTTACACATGTGCTCATAGGAGGCAGCTAAAGGGCTTGAATGAAAGTAATTCCATACCAGACCAAGGGGCGGCGGTGTGCACTAACTCTTTCTCTTACTTCTCTGCAGACCAGTTATGGGAAATTCTGCCTGGGCCCGATGACGTCACTTCCACGTCCGGGTTCTGGCCCTACTGATGACATAATTTACTGTCCTGGCCCCACTGACACCACTTCCGGTTCTGGCCCCACTATTAACGTCACTTCCTCCGGTCTCCCTTAACGCTTCTTTGTGCCAGCAAAACAGTTCAGTTGTGGACTCCAGCCTGTACAAATCTGTACATTGAATTTATCCATTTGCAACCAGGAACAATACACGGATGGCTGGCCCATACCTTTTTATTTTTTGTGTGACGCTTTGTCATACTTCTGACAGGGGTTAAAGTCCATCCAATTAGTACACCTGTTTTATGAAACATGAACCACCTCCACCTTTGCCATGTAGCTGTACACAATTTAGTCACCCCCAAAATCATGATGCAGCTCTATTAATTGTTCAGATCTTTGCATTTATTTTGTAATGGCTTATTAAAAGCAACAAATTTCCTTCAACCAAGATGCTTAAAGCGGCTAAGAAATGCTTTGTTGAAAACTGCCATTCCTACTCCCAAACGTATAAAAACCTTTGTTCATCAGTACCCACATTTCCCATCACTGATTTCACTGTTAGTTTTTTAAGTGTTGTTGTAATGCATTGCACAAGTAAATAAACGGAGTTCTAAGGAAATGCTGATTGATCCAGCATGACTGAAGTCCAGATGCTAATATAAGATTGTTATTTTTAGTCTTGCAATGATAAGCATATGATTTATAAAGAAATAATCATTAGGAAGCAATGATAAGAGATAGATTATCCTGAGTGTGTAGGAATGGAACATATAGAAAGTGTAAAAATTGGCTTTGAGGAGTATATACTTCACTTGTCTAATTTCTGCCTTATCCTCATCTTCTTTGGAAAACTTTTCTCAGATACAAACTGTACACTGCTATTAAATGTGGATTTTTTTTAATAAGAAATGTACCCTTTGATTTCCTGCACCTCCAGACCTGTGGAGAATCTTTGAACTGTTTGGTGCAGGAGATGTTAAAAGTTGGCAAGTAGTTTAATGAACCACAGAAAAAACATTAAAACATTTTAACAAAGAGAAAAAATACTTAATAAGTAATATTCCTTGAACTTTTGCCTTCATCTTGCTGAACAATGGCTCACACTTTTTAATCTTCTTTTCTCTAGACTTCACGTGATACTATCAGACTAGTACCCCACATACTCTATTGGTGGTTCATTCTTAACATTTTCCATAGCAACACTTGTTTTCTTTAGCTAACCTCTCGATGTGTTCCATCATTTCTGACACTTCTTTTTCTCTTTTAGTCTAAAATGGATGAAAAATGCCATTTAGCAAAGCAATATATTGTTATTGGAAAATCTGTCAACTGTTGCCCATGCGCCTTTCTTGTATGCTAAAATTAAATAAAAAGGAGAAAGTGAGCAGAAAAGATGAAATGATGATGAGTACGTTTCTCAAAGCTGTCAAAGGAAGCATTATCATAACTGAGCAGGATAAAAAAGGGAGAAAGAGCTTGAGGGAGATTTGAAGAATGAATATTGTGTAAAAAAAGAAAAACTTAATAATAGTAAGTGACTGCCAGAATGGGCCATTATGTAAAAAATAAGATAAATGGATTCCGTTGACTGCTCTAATTTTCTTTAGTTTTAAGCATCTTATTAATAATAAGAGCTTAATGAGTTTTTTTTTGCTAAATGGCTTTCTACTCAGCGTAAGTTCTTGTATGACATTATTAGTAGAGCAGGTAGACATCCTGCATTAAAGGAATACTCCATCAAAAATGTACATCTTTTTTTATATACTTACCCCATGTAGTTGGTTTGTAACTGTAATCTATTCCTTACAATCAAAACACATGTATTTTTTGTTAAAATTGCACTTTTGAATTGAAGACTCGCCTCTCAACCTCATTAGTTGGTCAAAAGTGCAATCCTGTCTGAAGGAGCTTCCTGTTTATGGACTACTTTCATTTTCTGGAGTTATTCATTTAACAGTATTTTAGCAACAAATGCAGGTATTTTGCAAATTGTGAGCATAGCACTGGATGACGTGACATGTAGATTATGCAACAAAAATAATGCAAGACTTTTTCCTGGATGTTTTTGATATTGTTGGCATTGGTCACCATAGGCCCCTGTTCTATCAGTAACATTATGCTTGTCCTCCATAAAAACATGAGATTAAATCATTTTCTCGGTCATTACTACAAACTTCATGGTGTAAGTAGCATATAAAAAAGAAAAAATATCATTTTTGAATGAAGGATTCATTTATAGCAAAGTACCTCTAATGACTAAATGATTTTTCTTATTACATGTGTGCATGTCTTTATTTTTTAAAATAAATTAGTCAGTAGAGATAAGAAATTGAAGTAAGGCTCAAAAATGTGAAACCATGCTGAAGCAGAAATTTAACTGGTGGCTGTTGTTCACTGGTAAAGAAAGAAAGAAAGAAAGAAAGAAAGAAAGAAAGAAAGAAAGAAAGAAAGAAAGAAAGAAAGAAAGAAAGAAAGAAAGGCAATGGAGCATTAAAGTTAATACATGTAATTAATTAACTTAATGAAGAGAAGACCAAATAAGACATATGACTCTTCTTAAATCTGTTGACATCTTTGTTTTTGTTATTATTATCTCTTCCAAATTAGTTCTTCTCTTACTTGTTATGACACTGAAACAATTACTCATGTTTTCATCACTTCAAAAATACTCTACTTTGTTTTGCTTCAATCAAGATAATAAAAAGATTACATCATGTTCAGAGCTCTACTCAGAATTGTGGGAACTTACAGCTTCCTCACTATGTCCATGGACTGGTTGCCCATTAATTATAATATATCCCAGTTAATCATAGTATATATTAGAAGCTTCTTTTGCTTACATATAACATTTTCCATGACAATAATGTCTTTCTAACATATTACAGTTTTATACACCAATTTGTGATCTTCTAATAAAGAAGTACGTACTGTTCAGGTCACTAAACACAAGGCAATGGTGATTCCAAATTAAATATTTAACTCCCAGATTATGGAACTCCCTGAATCTTCACATTCAACAGTCTTCTACATTTTATGCATTCAAAACTAACTTAAGGGCATATGTTTTTAGACAGGTGTTGATGGCATCTTATTGTAATTTGTTTCATTTTACTATTTATGTGTCTGTTTTAACTTATTTATGTACAATGGCCTAGAAAAGGATGACATCTTTGGGGCCCACTAATTATGCCTTGGAGAATGTAAGCATTTTCATAGGGCCCAACCTCATTATGAGGACACACTGATGCAGAACCAGCTTTTCACATAGGCATTTTATTTATTTATCTACTTTTTTGTGATCATAATTTTACTAAAGTTCAGCAAGGAAACCGGTGACATCCTACCAAAACCACCACCTTAAAAAGATCCCTAAAGGATCAAAATTTACTGAGGAAAGTACAACAGAGATTGAAAGGTCGAAAGTTGAGACTGACAGTCCCCAGTTTTGAAGAAGATGATCTGTTGATCCATTTTTCTGAAGTTCAAGTAAGACTGGGTAAAAGAAAGCAGATTTTCAAAATGCTTATAGAGAGAGAATCGAGAATTCCAAAGAGAGGCTAGGATTAGTTTAGCAGTGACTGGACAATCTGCTGGATAAAAGTTATGGTAAGAGTAAAGAGAATATCAATGGAAAGAATGCAAAATCGGAAGTTACAGGTAGAAGACCAAGCAGAAACTGGATGACAATCCCAACATATATGAAAGAATATGCCTAAGGCATTTAAGGGACACCACTGAAGGGTAATGTGTAGGTGAATTAGACATTTTAACTGAACATGTTGATAATTTGGGGTTTTAGAGGACGCAGAGATGTTATTTAGTATAGTTTTTCATTAGATGTACTGATTAGAAAGTCACACCAACCAACTAAAAATAAAGATAACAGTCTAGTAGACATCTTACATAAGTAGGAATATAAGGGTATGATTGGCATTAAAGCTGGACATAGAAAACATGAAAAGTTATAGACAGGATGGAAAAGAGAGTGGAGAGGATACCGGGACATAACTTTCTTTAGAGACTGATCTAAGCTGGAGAAAGAGACAGAAGGAAGAAGACGAGACAACAGAAACCTGGATCTCAGTAACTGGAATATTCCATGCAGTTCTTTATAGTGTGTTACTTTGTCAGATGCAGTACTGGTATGTGGTATAGGTGATCTAGAAAAGTCACAGCCATTTTCAAGATATAATTCTAAAAAGTAATCATGATTTCAGCAACAAACAATTACATATACTGTATAGATGGACAAAATATACATCACATAGCATCCTGTATAATTTAGAAGCCTATAAAGATTTATAATGGTGAGGCTGTAAGATTAACAAGTTTACATGCCTTATTTTCCCCCTGAAACCCATTTAAAATAAATAAATTAACGGTGGGCTCAATACAAACTGCACATGCACCAGAACAGGAGGACTCAAAGTACTAATGAAATTACCAAACTTTCAGTCTTTTCTGCTTTAAGCATATTAAAATAGATCAAACACGTTGTACTTAGTTTACAAGAGCTAGTAACAGTATACTGCATCAAAACAAAAAGACTGATCGATGACATTTCATGTCTTTTGTTAGTAAGTACATTCAAAACTGTATGAAGCCTACAGTTCCTCAGATTGCTATTTTTTTTGCTGCTAAGATGGGTGTCAAATATACTACATAATCTTAAAGTTCATACACATGGCTCCTGCAAGCCAACTGTGAGCACTCCACACAGTTTGGAGAGAGATTTACACCACTTCAACAATAAAATGAGATTATTTGTCTGTGCCTCTCTAGGGATAAGTGGCTCTGATAAATACAAGTAAAAGGTAATCAGATTATAAAACACAAGTATGACCTCTGACCTTCCACCTTGTCTTCTGAGTTTTATGGCCACTTGACTGTAAACTTTTTGAATCAATTAATTATTAATACAATCACTTCTATTAATATGTCATTGTTACTTCTGTTTTTAATAATACATACTGAGTATTCATTACAAAAAGATACTAATGTTACATAAGGTTTAGTGACAGATTATTAATTCAAAAAGTTGCACAGCCACTGGAGTTCTGTAAAATGTTACTTTACTACTTTCACACTCTGTTAATCCACAGAAATGCAACATTTATTCTCTCCTTTCTTTTCCTCTTCTTGCATGATGAAAATGAAAGCTGGCTTGAACTAAGGTGAGATTTTTCATTTGGTTAGGTAAACAGATTAAAAAAACAGTAGTTTAAGGGAAAACTGTGCAGTACATCTATAAAAACCATAAAACTGGTCATTTAGTCCTTAAAATACTAATAAGGAAGACTTATGGCTTACCTGGAGGAGCTTCCAACGGTTGTTGAGATCCTCGATGTGGTTAAGGTTGTTAGCTGACAGCTGGATGTCAGGAGGAGTGAACTGGGCAGCCATATTGTTCACCTGATTGACATTTTCCTTAATTGGAGCCACTTCCATGCGAAAAGCCTACAGAGGTTAAAAAAATAAAATAAATAAAGCTATATTTTAAGCACAAATAATATTTACATTTATTATAGCCTAGAAAAAAGGAACACAGTGACACAGTGGTTCCTCTGCTTTCTTAGGGATCAAAAGCTGTTGTCACCCCAAAAAAATGTGAAACCAAGCTGACTATTTAGGGTTGTGAATGAATGGACCCTACAAATGAACAACATCAAGTCCAAGGCTGAAAGCAGTATGGCTAGTCAATGATTAACACCGTGGCCTCAAGGCTCCATGAGCTTAGGTTTGAATCCTTGACTGGTTGATGTTAATGTGGAGTTTTCATGCAGTTTTTTTTCAGCTTCCTAGGGATATGCAGGTAAGATTAATTGATGATTATAAACTGGCCTAGTATGAGTGTTCTGGACTTTCACCCCATTTAGAATCACTCCATTGTCAACACATTTACAACATCACCAGTGCTAGTATGTTAAAACTTTTAATCCATTTAAAGAAGAGTTTCCCATAAAATGGTATTCATTGAATACACTGACAACTAGCTTATATTCTAATGATATTTTCACCCTGCAAATGACCTATGTATCAAATATTAAGGACAAAAAGGGAGATCTGAACACTAATATGTCTTTAAATGCTTAAAATCTGTTCTCATCATATTGTAAAAGAAAGCCTAGCTGAGTTTTATGAGAAGATATCTCAATCCCTCAGAGCATTTGGGTTTCAAGCATTGTGCTTACTGTTAAATGGTGTGTGTCTAAGTGATGTACTGTATATCCATTTATTTGCCATTTCAGCTTTACTCCATATGGGAAGTGATGTATACTCTCAACTAAATCAAAGGGAATATATAGGCCAGCTCAAAAGTGTTGGCCGCTGTGAGAAGCAGACAAAATGTGTAATACGAATACATGTTTAGATGAGAAAAGGCCATTTCCATTCCTATTCATTATTGATGCAAAACAACCCTGAGAAGAGATATGCAGGTCTCCATTGTGCTATTTTAATGTATTCTGCAATGTAACCGACTTAACATACTATATTTACAGTCTGTGTGAAAACATATAGTCACAAAATTGAGGAGGTTTACGCTCTGTCAGAAACATAAGCATGAAGAAAAATGTTCTAATCTTCTTATAGGCTGTGGATCCGTACAAAATTCACAGTCATCAGAATATTAACAGTACTCATAAACTTACCTAAATGTAAAACAGCAACTTTGTAAAACTAATATTTGACCTCTTTCTGACATTTTTTAAATTATAAAAGAATTCTGATCATACCAGAGTTTATACCAGTTATTTGAGGCCTGCACAACGTGTATGAAATATGATATATATGATATGATTTTATATGAAATAATTAGACTGTTGTTGTATAATGCCCAAAGTACCACAATCTAGTAGGTAAAATGGAAAAACTCAAAGTAAAGTGGGGTGGGTAGAACCAGGACTGTCTTAACAGCATTACAGGCACCCGGGCAAAGCAGTGCACTGGCGCCCCTACCAATGCAACCACTCACAGGAATAAAAATGTAAATGGTCGATAAATTGAAACGCATATTTATTGTATTGGTGCTTCCAACAATATCAGCTTTTAAACATTAAAAAACATGCTGTACAGCAAATATTAATCAACACAAATGTTTGAACAATATAACATGTGCCTTGAAAAACACAAATATTTCAACATATAAATGATACTCAATTGGTAAACCATACTGATAGTGATGGCACAGTATGAAATTACTATGAATTATATATTATTAATCAAATGTTCAACACAAACATTTGTGAAATTTCTTTGCAGAGAATTGAGTTGAAGTAATATTAACATATATGCTTTTACATTATGTAGCGCGTGAGATCCGTACACATACATGCACATGAGGTTGCAGAGGTGACCATGATATTAAATCTAAGGCGAATGCCAATGTCCACTTGTAACATAATAACAAATAGTTATAGTTTAGTATAGTATATTATTTATTTATTCAGATCAAGTAACAATATGCTATAAATAGATTAGCATGGGGTCCCTATGCTCATGTGGCCCCTGGGCAACTGCCCACTATGCCCATGTGCATTGTGCAGCCCTGGGTAGAACCTAGGGCTTAATATGCATTATGTTTGCATTTGGTTTATCCAGAGTAAAAGCTAAGCTTAATCAATAGTTCCACGATATAATATAATAGTTAAAATAATATTATTAATGACAAACTCATAATCATGAGAAACGTGCCTTAATTTCTATATTTACAATTATTCCAAAGACATGTTTGTTATGTTGCCAGGAAATTCAGATTTGGACTTGTGTGAATGATCATCCAACTTTCAAGCCAGACATGAGGAAAAGGAAATCCAAAGAAGCCATTTGGGTCGCCCAACCACTAGGAGAATGTTGTGTATGAACTGCAATGACGGTCATCCATCCATCCATCCTCTTCCGCTTATCCGAGGTCGGGTCGCGGGGGCAGCAGCTTGAGCAGAGATGCCCAGACTTCCCTCTCCCCGGCCATTTCTTCTAGCTCTTCCGGGGGAATCCCAAGGCGTTCCCAGGCCAGCCGAGAGACATAGTCCCTCCAGTGTGTCCTGGGTCTTCCCCGGGGCCTCCTCCCGGTTAGACGTGCCCGGAACACCTCACCAGGGAGGCGTCCAGGAGGCATCCTGATCAGATGCCCGAGCCACCTCATCTGGCTCCTCTCGATGCGGAGCAGCAGCGGCTCTACTCTGAGCCCCTCCCGGATGACTGAGCTTCTCACCCTATCTTTAAGGGAAAGCCCAGACACCCTGCGGAGGAAACTCATTTCAGCCGCTTGTATTCGCGATCTCGTTCTTTTGGTCACTACCCATAGCTCATGACCAAAGGTGAGGGTAGGAACATAGATCGACTGGTAAATTGAGAGCTTTGCCTTGTGGCTCAGCTCCTTTTTGCAATGACACTCAAGAAAAAGTAATTTGTGGAACACAACAGATGGGCTACATGGGGGCAATTAAAACTACCTCTTAGGAAGTGAAACATCATTTTATTAGCAGGAATGGATTCAGAGCCTTAGTTAATGGTTGAAAATACCAACTAAGATTTGTTTGATGATGTCAAGGTCTCTGCTGTTCCAAATTACCCTCTTGGCATTGCCTTGTATTATTGTAGAAGGGTACCATCTGGGTGCTGTGCGGCTAGACTTTATGCAGGTAGATGAGATGGCTACCTCAATGTGACTTTGAGTTCAACAGAGGAAACCATCATTTGTTGTTTGGCTTCATGACCAAGTTCTCAAAGTGTTTGGTCTTTAAAGAGAAGTGACTACCATGATTGGAGAGT
Source organism: Erpetoichthys calabaricus (assembly GCF_900747795.2). NCBI lineage: Eukaryota > Metazoa > Chordata > Cladistia > Polypteriformes > Polypteridae > Erpetoichthys > Erpetoichthys calabaricus. Next base: position 115,992,509 of record NC_041397.2, read on the forward strand.
GACTTATGGGTGTCATTAAGAAGACTATGGAAAACCATTTGACGGTTCATGAAGAGTAGATGAGATTTCATCCAGTTGTTTCCCCACAACAGTGGGTAAATGTTGACCTCAACTTGTCAAATTATTTGGAGTTGGAAGAATATGATAGATATATATTTTTCAGAGAAGATATCACTGAAAACATTTTGTGGGGGCTGAATCAATTTATGTGGCTATGATACCATCTTGTATGTAAGGGTGGTTGAGAAAAGACTGCAGGAGTGTCAAAGATTCACCTGGACATGCTGAAAGCACTGAAAATCATTGAAGTCTTTTTATTAAAGCATCATTTTTTTTTACCTTAACTCAATTCCATAAAATATCAATAAGGTCTAATGTGTACACTGCAAAATCCTTCAACAATTAACTCATCCTTTTGTGTCAACTGAGTCTGGGGGCTACTCTGGTAGCACTGGGTAAGAACCAACTCTGGAAAGGGTGGCAATGTATATCACAAAGCACATTCATGTTCAGCTAATTTAGAGGCACCAGTCAGCCAAATACCTGGAGAAGAAACTCAAGTGGACAGAATATGCAAACTCTACAAAAACAGTACCTGAGCCGGCATTTATATCAATGACTCTCAAGATGTGAGTCAGCAGTGTTAACCACCTACTCACCTTGACGCTCTCAACAATTAATAAATGAGCAAGCTGGATGACATTTAAATACATAACTTTACTTGTAATAGTAGTTAACTTGCTTTCCATCATGGATTATGGATCCTGGATCAGTTTTTTCCATACTGTATTACCACAAGGGGAAGCTTAAGTTCCAAGAATCCTTGTACTGGGAGAAGAAGGTTGAGAAAAAAAGATGGAAATTAAACCCAATGGAATCCATTGATTTATGGCTCCTTAAACAAAGAGGCCATGTTCTGTTGAAGACTGCGTATGTGCAATTGTGTTGTGCACTGAGGCACCTGAGTAGAATGTTAAAGCCCTAAACAACTTGCAGTTTTTGGCTTTTGTCCTCTATTTGACTCCTTTTTATATATTGATATGTGTATTTATGAACAGGCAGAAACATGTTTCATATTATTGTATTTTCTGTTTTGGCGTTATATTTCTAAACCTGTGTATGTAATCTAAGTCTGCCTTATCATACAAGTGCTATAAACTGAACAGCTAGATTAATATGCTGATCTATGGGATGGTAAACATTGAGAATTGTGCCCTACTACGACTGATTTTAAAAAGTATGCAAAATGCAACATACTAAAGTCATTCATATTTTGAAAGAGATCAAAATACAGTACAATACAAATGAAAACTAAACAAGATTGTGCATTATTTTAGAAATGTCAAGCTTTGTAGAATATTACCACTTGTGGGAACAGGTTTTTATTAAAATGCAACATTAAGCCGTACAGTTAATTTGTTATTTACACATGTCCTTTGGGAAAGTCAAAACAACAAATGAAGGGTACTGCTATGAATGGCCCATGGATCTTTAAAGTACTTTTAAAAATATCATTTTCAGGCAAAGAGAGTAAATTTGTTTGTTGTACTTCTTTCTTACTGGTGACAATCATATTAACAATTAACAAAATGTTCACAAGTAAATCTGGGATCATCAATTAGCCTCCCGTGGGCCACATCTGGCCAGCATGCAAGTTTTCTTTGGCCCCAGACATCATCCAACACATATTTTTCTGTTATATTAAAGTTATTTAAAATCTATAAATAGCAGGCATCTATAAAACCAGGTATTTGTAAAGAGTTTAAAAGGGCAGGTGCTGAATTTATGTTAATAAGGCCGGCAAGGTGCAGGAGAGAATTCATAACGAAATTAAATAATTCACTCCATGTTTGCTACTCCAATTTTAAAGTCCGTGCCTATAAGTGAGGCAAGCAGAAGGAATCCTCTTCAAAAGCAAGGGTACAAACCTCTTGTAAACAGCAGTAAAAGCAAAGGAGTAGATGCTGGGAAAGCCCCCAGTCCTCATCCCTGACCTCAGACTGTGGTGGATAATTGTGGTATGCTGGGCTGGTAACCAGGTTAATTAAAAGTGCAGCCTTAGTTATAGGATACACCCTGGACCCCCTGGAGTTAGTAGCAAGGGAGAGAATTAAAATAAAACTGAGTGCCATAATGAGCAATACTGCACATTCTTTCTCTGAAGCACTAACACTGAGTGCTTTCAGCCAACAAATTATTTAGCAGAAGTGTGTCACGAAACGCTACTGGGTCTCCTTTATCCCAAACACTATATGCCCACATAACGTCTCACTATGACAGCCAAGTTAGAAGTGTTCTTTCTTTTTATATTTTCTTTCATTTCAGTCATGCTGGTGTGTGTTCAAACCATAGTGTGCATGTGTACTGTATGTATGTTTTTATGTATCTGTTTATGAATTTATGTATTTGAAGAGCTTATATAAAAAGCCAAATTTCCCCCTGGGACAAATAAAGTTCTTTCTTTCTTTCTTTCTTTCTTTCTTTCTTTCTTTCTTTCTTTCTTTCTTTCTTTCTTTGTAAAATGGCCAGCTCAGTTAAGAGACACACTGGCTGTAGTAGTGATGGAGAGAATGAAAACAAAACTGAGTTCCATTATGAAGAATGCTGCACATCCTCTCACTGACACACTAATGCTGAGTACTTTCAGCCAACAAATTATTGAGCAGAAGTGTGTCAAGAAATGCTGCTGGGGCTCCTTTATACCAACAGCAATATGTCTGCATAATGACATGAACGGGACTCTGATAGCCAAGTCATAAGTTTTATTTTCTTTCTTTTAAAGTTTTCTTCCCTTTCAGTCATTCTGGTGTCCATTCAGGTTATTGTCTGTCTGTCTATCTATCTATATAAATGTAATGAATTATTATTATTATTAAATACCATGCTTGTGATTGTACTTTTTTATGGTGGCAATTGTTTCATTGCATATCAGACATTGACCGTTTCAGGAAGATTGCATGATAAAGACATACTTTTCAGTCCATTCACCACTGATATGAAGATTATAGACATCAAATTTCACTAAAGCATTTTGACAGTGGCATTTTTACTAGTTAACTTGTTTTGCTAAGTAACTTACAACCTGAATTCGGAATACTAATTCTTGAGTAATCAGTAAAAGTGACATGACTGGATACAACGACTAAAGATTTTCATGAGAAAAATGTGAAGTTAAGTGATTGAGCTTGCTGTTTTGGAACACACTGCAATGAATGCTTGATTATCTTCATCTATTGCATAGATAAAAAATTTGGCACGTTTGAAGTAACTCAACATGTGTGCAATATGAATGAGTGGGTGATTAGATGAGGATGTCCAGGAGTGCATGAGTGTGTGAAGTGCTTTGAGAATTGGGGAGTTATGGCTCAGCCCAGAGACTATTTTCACTGTGTGAATCTGGACCCAGGTCAAATGTATTTGATGACCCGAGCTCAAAACTTCAAGTCTTTAAATACACGGTAATAACGATGATGATGATAAGAATTCTTAATATGATGGTACTCATGTACTGCATTAAGAATATGAGTAAACTAAAACAACTTAATATTTTCAAACCCGCTTTGTCCATGTCAGGGTCAAGAGGGTCAGAGTGCATTATGGCAGCACTGAGTGTAAAGCTGGAACTACAGTAAGTTTCGAAAGGGTGCTAGTCCATCACAGTTACACGCACCCATCTTCCTTGGGCCCATGAAAGTGTCCAATCAAATCTCTAGGATTTGGGAGGAAAATTGTTGCATCTCAAGAGAAACATTGGACGAAATTATATACACAAAGCTTATAGTAAAATCTGGGACACTGGATCTGTGAGGCAGCAATGCTAACCACTTCATCACCAAGTCACGCTAAAACACTCAGATTGCAGGGATGATTACTTAGTGATTACACTTGAAGGTTTACATAGTGTGTGATAAAAACATTTAAATGAGCATAATAGCAGATTAGGCACTTCACATTGCGTGATAGGGTTGGTTACATAATAGTGAAGATTTGGCTAAATTTTTTTAAAAGCCTATACTTGTATCACAGCAGCTGAATTTTTAGATAAACATTTGTTTTATGTTATTTAAAAAATAAATACTCCATTTATTGTCATTTTTATAATGAGACTTTCTAATTCCTGCATAGAAGCCTTATAGACCCTGAAATGTAATCGTTCCAAGTGATGGGACGCTCTATTCTCTGCCTGTTAATGATTTAGTGTTAATTAAAGCAATCAGTAACAGACGCTAGAAAGATGTTCGACTTCCAAATGAAGTGGACTTTAGGATAATGAATAAAAAAGGCAAAGAACCAACCGACCAAAAAAAAAAAAAAAACGCTTTGTGTTAGTACAATTGTCCCAGGGGCAGATTTAATCTAAATGAAAGCACAGTGCGCTTTGGTGATAAGCAGCTGAGTAGTGCACCTCTCAAAATAACAGCTTCTATCTCTTGGCATGAAGGATACAACCGAGTACAAAAGAGAAAGGCTTGCAGGTAGTAATTAATGTGTGTGATAGAAATGAAGGATGAAGCATCACAGTTCCCAGCTGGACATACAGAAGTCATGGAGTGGAGAAGATGAAAAAAACAACCTTTTTTTAATGTTATGAATCTTTTACTCAGATAATCATATGGCATGCATCTTCTTTTATGGAATTTGAATTTTATGTGCTGGCACATAGAAAGATTAGGAAAGCACTGCAAGAAAGAATATTGCAAAATGCATAGCCATAAGCAGGAAATTGCAGGAATGAGGCTTTATGAATGATGGTAGACATGACCAACAATGTTTATTGATAGGCTTATGTGTTTGAGCATATTTTGTAATTCTGCGAACAGCATGATTTGCATGCTGTGTGATTCACATGCTGCTATGTGAAGACACATTACGTAATATTCATCTACACACAGAAAATGTATGTTGTGAAGGGTTGTCTAGCAGAAAAGATGTTGCCAGTGTCAAGACATTAGAAGAAGAAGACCACAAAAAGGCACTGGAAATTCCTGTAAATGTACTGGGTCACTACAAAATCCTTTTTCCTGAGAACACCAGAGAGAGCGAGAGAGAGAGAGAGAGAGAGAGAGAGAGAGAGAGAGAGAGAGAGGTACCTTGAAAGGATTTAATTTTTCCTCAAAGGGGCTATGAAGAGTGTTGCTCAGCTTAGAGTAAGTCCATGGAGGTTTTGTAGGAAAGCAAAGCCCTACTAGCTGATGGTAGGCAGCATATAAGGCTGGTAGAATGGGTCTGGGTGGTTCCTTTAAGAGGATAGGCAGCTGGGGACATTCCTTGGGAACATGTTATTAAAGGCAAGGGGAGCAGTGACACTAGTTGATGCTAAAATGTGCTTTAAACAGATGGCTTTAGAGCCAAACTATGGCAGTCTTCTACTTAGTGTGATTCCAGGGATTGGTTGGTAGCAACCTCTAGAAGGAATCTGAATCCACCACATGTCATTTATTCATCAGGAGTGTTTGGGGTAAACTGGATCCCTGGTGGGAGAAGCAGACACCAGTTTCATGTAAGGCAGGGGAACAGGTTAGGAGTGAGAATACTTTGGTGATAGTAGACTGGTAGGCATGTGGGTGAGCCACTCATAGCAAAAAAGGGGTCGAAGATCTGTAGCAGATAAATGTACTGAGGCAGCTACAGTTTGCTTGTCTTCTGTTCTGTTAGTACTATGTGTCTTCCCACACATTAAGAATTTTGTTTTAATAAACATGCCATTTCTAATACCTATGATTGCCTTGGCATTATTGCATATGTAGAATCACACCTCAGGTATACCCTATCCTGCTTCTATACATAGTAAGGACACCTCCAAAATAGCATTGTCCCAAACTTAATACCCAATGGACAGAAGAGAACATTGATAGTGATTGAGCAACTCAGCATACCAGTTTGGGAGGACTCGGACCAGATAGCAGCAGGGTGATGAACCAGAAATTTAACCTCCAAAGGCGTGGGAAACAGAGAGGGAGATAGAATGGTACAGTGGAATGACAGAAGAAATCTTCCCGGATGCAATACAGTAAGAAACAGGTGTGAATGACCCTTGTATAGGAGATATCTTAAACTGTTCAGATAAGAGGTCTTTTGGCTTCTAGTCTAGTTCTATAATGGAAAAACTTTGGAACCACCAGGACACTTCCTATAGTTGGCTGTCCATGCCAAACTGTGTAACTGGGCAAGAAAGGTCTTAGTTACAGAGGTGACCAAGAACCCAATGGTCACTCTAACAGTGGAAAAGTTTCCAGAAGGATGACCATCTCAGCAGAACTCCAAGTGGCTTAACAGAAGTCACTCTTGAATAAAAAACATTTGAAAGTTTAAAGGACTCTGACAGCATGAGAGAAAAGATTTCCCTGGTCTGAAGAGACCAAAATTGAACTGATCTGCTAAGATAAATGGGAAGGTGTCCAGTGCGATGTGATAGATAGATAGATAGATAGATAGATAGATAGATAGATAGATAGATAGATAGATAGATAGATAGATAGATAGATAGATAGATAGATAGATAGATAGATAGATAGATAGATAGATAGATAGCCACGGATGTGAAACTGTCCAGCTCCATGCCTACAATAGAGCTTGCCTTCCTCACCAGTTTGTCCAGGCGTGAGGCGTCCTTCTTCTTTATGCTGCCTCTCCAGCACACCACTGTGTAGAAGAGGGCACTCGCCACAACCGTCTGATAGAACATATGCAGCATCTTATTGCAGATGTTGAAGGACACCAGCCTTCTAAGAAAGTATAAGTCGGCTCTGTCCTCTCTTGCACAGAGCATCAGTATTGGCAGTCCAGTCCAATTTATCATCCAGCTGCACTCTCAGGTATTTATAGGTGTGCACCCTCTGCATACAGTCACCTCTGATGATCACGGGGTCCAGGAGGGGCCTGGGCCTCCTAAAATTCACCACCAGCTCCTTGGTTTTGCTGGTGTTCAGGTGTAAGTGGTTTGAGTTGCACCATTTAACAAAGTCCTTGATTAGGTTCCTGTACTCCTCCTGCCCACTCCTGATACAGCCCATGATAGCAGTGTCGTCAGCGAACTTTTGCATGTGGCAGGACTCCGAGTTGTATTGGAAGTCTGGTGTACATAGGCTGAACAGGAACGGAGAAAGTACAGTCCCCTGCGGCGCTCCTGTACTGCTGACCACAATGTCAGACGTGCAGTTCCCGAGACACACATACTGAGGACTGTCTTTAAGATAGTTCACAATCCATGCCGCCAGGTATGAATCTACTCCCATCTCTGTCAGCTTGTCCCTAAGAAGCAGAGGTTGGATGGTGTTGAAGGTGCTAGAGAAGTCCAGAAACATAACTCTTACTGCACCACTGCTTCTGTCCAAGTGGGAGAGGGATAGCATATACAGTAGATGATGGCATCTTCCACTCCCACCTTCTCCTGGTATGCGAACTGCAGAGGGTCGAGGGCATGGCAGACCTGTGGCCTCAGGTGGTGATGCAGCAGCCGCTCCATGGTTTTCATCACATGCGACAGCAGAGCGACAGGCCGGAAGTCATTCAGCTCACTAGGACATGATACCTTTGGAGCTGGGGTGATGCAAGATGTTTTCCAAAGCCTGGGGACTCTCCCCTGTTCCAGGCTCAGGTTGAAGATGCGCTGTAGAGGACTTCCCAGCTCCAGTGCATAGGCCTTCAGCAGTTGGGGCGATACTCCATCTGGACCCACTGCTTTACTGGCACGAAGTCTCCTCAGCTCTCTGCTTACCTGGGCTGCTGTAATTGAGGGTGGGGGAAAACTCTCTCCTATGCTGGTATCAGCAGAAGGATGGGTGGAGGGTGCAGTACTCCGAGGTGAGAGTGGGTTAGGATGGTCAAACCTGTTAAAGAAGTTGTTCATCTGGTTTGCTCTCTCCACATCTCTCTCGATGGTGGCACCCCGTTTCGAGCTGCAGCCAGTGATGATCTTCATCCCATCCCACACTTCCTTCATGCTGTTGTTCTGCAACTTTTGCTCCAGTCTGAGTTCCTTCTGCACGTGCTTGAGGTCATGCTGATCACTGCCTTTAAAAGCCCTTTTCTTCTGGTTCAAAAGGCCCTTGATCTCACTTGTAATCCATGGCTTGTTGTTAGCATAGCAGCGTACTGTTCTTACTGGAACTACAATGTCCATACAGAAGTTGATGTAGTCAGTAGTGCAATCAACAACCACCTCAGTGTTCTCACTATCTGATCCCTGCAGGATATCCCAGTCCGTAGTTCCAAAGCATTCTCTCAGAGCCTTCTCTGCCTCAGGGGACCACTTCCTGAATGAGCGTGTGGTTGTGGGTAGGACCCTAACTCTAGGTTTGTAGTGAGGCTGAAGCAGAACCAGGTTATGATCTGCTTTCCCAAGCACAGGCAGCGGGATGGCGCTGTATGCGTCTTTAATGTTTGCATACAGTAGGTCAATAGTCCTATCTCCCCGGGTGTTACAATCCACATACTGAGAGAAGGCAGGTAATGTTTTGTCCAGTGTCACATGGTTAAAATCTCCAGCGATTAGCACAAGCGCCTCAGGGTGCTGTGTTTGTAATTTAGCAACAGCGGAATGAATGATATCACGCGCTATCTCCACGTTCGCTCGAGGAGGGATGTAAACAGTAACAACAATGACGTGTCCAAACTCTCTGGGCAAGTAATAGGGAAATAGACTTATGGCCAACAGTTTGATGTCCCTACAGCAAGTGGAGATTTTGACGTTTACATGTCCAGAGTTGCACCACCTTGTATTCACATAGAGAGCGAGTCCTCTTCTTTTTTGCTTCCCGCAGGTATTTGTGTCTCTTTCCGCTCTAACTGTGCTAAACCCGGGTAGCTCCACGTTAGCATCTGGGATGCCAGTTGTTAGCCAAGTTTCGCAAAAACACAACAAACTGCATTCTCTGTAGGTCCTGACATTTTTCACCAGCGCAGCCAGTTCATTGATCTTATTTGGTAGTGAGTTCACATTTCCCAGGATCACAGAAGGCACCGAAGGCTTGTATCACCACTTTCTCGAAAGATGCTTAGCCTTTAACTTAGCTCTGGCTCTGCTGCCACGATACCGCCTTCTTACCTCGTCAGGTAAATAGGGAACCACACCAGCGCGGGCATTTGTTCTCAGCACTTGAAGTTGACTACTTGAATAGATGAGTCTTGGCGTGTAAAAATCCATGTCCAAGTAGTAAAAAGTAGTAAAAAGTGTCCAGGGAATGAGTCCACATAAAAGAAAGTGGTAGGAGTGATCAATGAAATAGAGAAAAAGGTAAAAAGATAAAGTCATACACGGAGCTGCTGAAAAGGCTGCCACTCGCGGCGGTGCCTGAGTCATCACACATCATGGTGTGCTTGAGACTTCACTAGAAAAAGCATTCTAATTGATTTTGAGTTCAGATATATTTTGAAAATCTTCTAATGTTTTCAATTTGTATTTATGGGTTACTGAGTGTAGTTTAACGAGCAAAAATGGCAAATGTATCCATAAAATTTAATCTACAACACGATGAAGTGTGCAGAAAGCGTAAGTGCCTGAATGCTTTGTGAAACTACTTTAGCCTTCTAGCATCACTGACATTAATATATCTACTATATAATAAAACACTAAGGACTGTGTGTCCAGTCCCTCAGAACAATCTTTTGGTCAGTTTGGCTTTGGAGATGTGATTAAGTGAGGAAGTGTTAGTGTTAGACACATGCGGCCTAAGAGACACACTGAGAGAGTTGCCATCAAAGACAGAAAGTATACAATCGGACAGCAGGAGACAAAGGTGCCTTGAAAGCAATGACAGT